>NC_143025.1:5425000-5427500 GCF_057628025.1 Oncorhynchus mykiss | reverse complement strand
TAGGGGCTGTGTTCTAGGGGCTGTGTTCTAGGGGCTGTGTTCTAGGCGTAGTGTTCTAGGCATAGTGTTCTAGGGGCTGTGTTCTAGGGGTAGTGTTCTAGGCGTAGTGTTCTAGGGGCTGTGTTCTAGGGGTAGTGTTCTAGGCATAGTGTTCTAGGAGTTGTGTTCTAGGCGTAGTGTTCTAGGCGTAGTGTTCTAGGCGTAGCCTTAGCCTAAGAAATTAAAAGTCAATGATCATGTTTGGGTTACACAATTTACAAATGGGTTACTTAAGCAATAAGGCCTGAGGAGCTGTGCTACTATAAACTGGTTACATCATTAGAACAGTCAACAAGTCATTTTGCGAGTGTAACAGTATAACTTTAGATCGTCCCCTCGCCCATACCCGGGCTCGAACCAGGGACCCTCTGCACACATCAACAACAGTCACCCACGCAGTATCGTTACCCATCGCTCCACAAAAGCCGCGGCCCTTGCAGAGCAAAGGGGAACCACTACTTCAAGGTCTCAGAGCAAGTGACGTCACCGATTGAAACGCTATTTAGCGCTGCACCACCGCTAACTAAGCTAGCCGTTTCACATCCGTTACACTAGCACCACCGCTAACTAAGCTAGCCGTTTCACATCCGTTACACGAGTGTACAAAACATTATGAACACCTTCCTAATATTGAGTTGCGCCCCACCCTTTGCCCTCAGAACAGCCTCAGTTCGTCAGGACATGGACTCTACAAGGTGTCGGAAGCGTTCCACAGGGATGCTGGCCCATGTTGACTCTACAAGGTGTCGGAAGCGTTCCACAGGGATGCTGGCCCATGTGGACTCTACAAGGTGTCCAAAGCGTTCCACAGGGATGCTGGCCCATGTTGACTCTACAAGGTGTCCAAAGCGTTCCACAGGGATGCTGGCCCATGTTGACTCTACAAGGTGTCCAAAGCGTTCCACAGGGATGCTGGCCCATGTTGACTCTACAAGGTGTCCAAAGCGTTCCACAGGGATGCTGGCCCATGTTGACTCTACAAGGTGTCCAAAGCGTTCCACAGGGATGCTGGCCCATGTTGACTCTACAAGGTGTCGATAGCGTTCCACAGGGATGCTGGCCCATGTTGACTCTACAAGGTGTCGGAAGCGTTCCACAGGGATGCTGGCCCATGTGGACTCTACAAGGTGTCGGAAGCGTTCCACAGGGATGCTGGTCCATGTTGATTCAAAATGCTTCCCACAGTTGGCTGGATGTCCTTTGGATGGTGGACCATTCTTGATACAAAACTACTACCATACCCCGTTCAAAGTCACTTCAATCTTTTGTTTTGCCCATTCACCCTCTGAATGCCACACATACACAATCCATGTCTCAGTTGTCTCAAGGCTTAAAAATATTTCTTTAACCTGTTTCTTCCCCTTCATCTACACCGATTTTTAAAGTGGATTTAACAATCAGGGATCTTAGCTTTCACCTGGTCATTCTATGTCCTGGAAAGAGCCGGTGTTTGTAATTCTTGTACACTCAGTGTATAGATGTTCAGTGAGCGGACAGTTTATTAGGTACACTACCCCGTTCACGAAAATGGCCAATTCGTTCCAATTCATCCCAAAGGTGTTCAATGGGGTTGAGGTCAGGGCTCAGTGCAGGCCAGTCAAGTTCTTCCACACCGATCTCGACAAACCATTTCCGTATGGACCTCGATTAGTGCACGGCGGCATCGTCAAGCTGAAACAGGAGATGGTCTTCCCCAAACTGTTGCCGCAAAGTTGGATGTGCTTCTACAGTATTGACTCCCGGATGTGAATACTTATGTAAATTAGATATTTATGTATTTAATTTACAATAAATGAGCAAAAATTCCTTAAAAACATGTTTTCACTTTGTCATTATGGTGTATTGTGTGTAGACGGGTGAAGATTTTTTCAATTAAAAAAAAAATCAATTTTTTTTGAATTCAGACTGTAACACCAAGAAAACATGGAATAAGTATATATGCATATATATAATCTATCACATTGAATATACAAAACATTAAGAACACCTGCTCTTTTTCATGACACAGACTGACCAGGTGAATCCAGGTGAAAGCTATAACCCCTTATCGATGTCACTTGTTAAATCCACTTCAATCATTGATCCTAAGACCAGCTACTGCTGAGACACTTTTATGAATACGGACCCATGACATGACTAGCACCTGTTGAAGTAGCTCAAGACACAAACACTTTTACTATGTGTGGTCTGTACTGTAATGTTTAACAAGGGAGTATCTGCATGGCCAGGTCGGCTACCCTTCAGTTAATGTAAACAGAGCTGCCGCAGGATCCTGACCTGACAGGATTCTTACTAAACACTTAAAAGAGAAGACATGATACACACAAAAGGAAAGCTTGAAGGAGATTAGTGAGAGGTGGTTGTGTAACTGAGCTGTTTTACCAGTTTCTGTCTTTTTTTTTCTTTTCTAAACAACTAAAATAAACACTACAATATAATTACTAGAAAGTTAATCTAACAA
>NC_143025.1:5367500-5422500 GCF_057628025.1 Oncorhynchus mykiss | reverse complement strand
CCATTAACATACTTACTATTAACATACTTACCATTAACATACTTACTATTAACATACTTACCATTAACATACTTACTATTAACATACTTACCATTAACATACTTACTATTAACATACTTACTAACATACTATCAACATACTTACTATTAACATACTTACTAACATACTATTAGCATACTTACCAACATACTTACCAACATACTTACCAACATACTTACTATTAACATACTTACCATTAACATACTTACTATCAACATACTTACTATTAACATACTTACAATTAACATACTTACTAACATACTATTAGCATACTTACCAACATACTTACCAACATACTTACTATTAACATACTATTAGCATACTTACCAACATACTTACTAACATACTTACCAACATACTTACCAACATACTTACCAACATACTTACCAACATACCAACATACTTACCAACATACTTACCAACATACTTACCAACATACTTACCAACATACTTACCAACATACTTACCAACATACTTACTAGTAACATACTTACTAACATACTATTACCATACTTACCAACATACTTACTATTAACATACTTGCTAACATACTATTAGCATACTTACCAACATACTTACCAACATACTTATCAACATACTTACTAGGAACATACTTACGGTTAAAATACATACTAACATACTATTAGCATACTTACCAACATACTTACCAACATACTTACCAACATACTTACTAGTAACATACTTACTAACATACTATTAACATACTTACTAACATACTATTAACATACTTACTAACATACTATTAACATACTTACTAGTAACATACTTATCAACAAACTATTAGCATACTTACCAATATACTTACTAACAATTTATTAGCATACTTACCAACATACTTACTAACAATTTATTAGCATACTTACCAACATACTTACTAACAATTTATTAGCATACTTACTAACATACTATTAACATACTTACTAGTAACATACTTACTAACATACTATTAACATACTTACTAACATACTATTAACATACTTACTAGTAACATACTTATCAACAAACTATTAGCATACTTACCAACATACTTACTAACAATTTATTAGCATACTTACCAATATACTTACTAGTAACATACTTCCTAACAACATACTTACTAACAAACTATTCGCATACTTACTAGTAACATACTTACTAACATACTCTAATGTGTTGTTGTGTTTCAGACGGGAGAGTGACCACGACAGGGTGGTTCGGTCCATATACGAGGAGATGGAGAGTCAGAACAGAGAGGAGAGAGAGAAACGACTCGCTCAGGTAGCTTATCTGGCGAATAAAGTATGAATATGTGTGCACTCACTACTGTATGTCTCTCTGTAAATGTAAATAGTCTGCTGGGCTGTAGACGGGGTTGATGTTGTTTAGCAACAAAACCGACACGAATCATACTAAGCTTAGTGCTTCGAGCTGTTGACTTCAGGCCACATGAACATTGTGCTGAAAGGTAAAAAAAACAAAAAAACAATCTACAATAAAATGTCCTTATTCTGTGGTGTTGTTGGTCCGACAGTAGAGTCTAACGTTGTACTATGCAACCATATTCAGTTTAAGTAGAATACTAATGAATCGTTGAGCGATCGTACGAGACATATTGATTCAACTTTCGTCTAAGCTTGGATTAAACAAACTCCGTTCTGAGAATTGGCAGAGTGTTGCTGCTCTTCTGTTCAGCGGCTGCACAGCCACCCCCCCCCCCCCCCCCCCCGATTTACAATAGACGGGACCACAGCATCTACTTCGGTTGCCATGATGATTTCCTTTGCTACACCTGCCTCGGCATATATCGCCCCAATTCTGGCCCCATTTCTCCAATCGTACTGCCACCGAGGTGTAGCGAGGTGTAGCGAGGTGTAGGTACTTTACGACTACTAGTTCACTGCGATTTGGGCTTAACTGAGTCGTTAAATGTGAGCGGTTCTCCAATGGGTACAGCACCGTAGACCCAGAAAAACACGATGTGATGTATTTCAGCCCTAACTAATGGCTGATGATGATGATGATGATGATGACTGTACTTCACGTTAAAGGACAGTATCAGACAGTGGGACAGAAGACAGAAGATTGCAGAGGAGCTGAAGACGAGGGAGCAGGAACTGGAGACCACCCTGGCCAAGCAGAGAGAGGTAGAGACATCATAGACTTAGATAGATCACTCTTTGTGTCTGTCCCATTATGACGTCTGCGGGAGCACTGAGCATTGAGGCCATCTCCATTTTGAAGTAGTCCATAGTGCCTACTGTCGCCTGGAGTACAAAGGGAGATTTTAACCCGGGGCTAAGCCAGTGTTCACACTTTATACAGTGGGCTCTTAGCCATTCTGTCAGTCTGTTCTACTGCTTCAACATCGGCCATTTTAAACATATAAATGAAATGAAATGGTTTAAATAATAATAATAATAATAATAACAATAATAATAATAATAATAATAATAATAATAATAATAATAATAATAATAATAATAATAATAACAATAATAATAATAATAATAATAATAATAATAAATTAAAAGGTTAAATATCTAGTCGTAGTAAAGTTCAGCTATTTCCCACAAGGCCCTAGTTTCTACCTTCTTAACAACACTATCAACTAGGCAGGTCCTACAGGTCCTAGTTTCTACCTTCTTAACAACACTATCAACAAGGCAGGTCCTACAGGTCCTAGTTTCTACCTTCTTAACAGCACTATCAACAAGGCAGGTCCTACAGGCCCTAGTTTCTACCTTCTTAACAAGGCAGGTCCTAGTTTCTACCTTCTTAACAACTCTATCAACAAGGCAGGTCCTACAGGCCCTAGTTTCTACCTTCTTAACAACACTATCAACTAGGCAGGTCCTACAGGTCCTAGTTTCTACCTTCTTAACAACACTATCAACAAGGCAGGTCCTACAGGTCCTAGTTTCTACCTTCTTAACAACACTATCAACAAGGCAGGTCCTACAGGTCCTAGTTTCTACCTTCTTAACAGCACTATCAACAAGGCAGGTCCTACATGTCCTAGTTTCTACCTTCTTAACAACACTATCAACAAGGCAGGTCCTACAGGCTCTAGTTTTGTCGCACCTGGACTACTGTTCAGCCGTGTGGTCAGGTGCTACAAAGAGGGACAATTGAAAAGGAAATTGCAATTGTCGCAGAACAGGGCAGCATGGCTGGCCCTTGGATGTACACAGAGAGCTAACATTAATAATATGCATGTCAATCTCTCTTGGCTCAAAGTGGAGGAGAGGTTGACTTCATCACTACTTGTATTTATGAGAGGTATTGACATGTTGAATGAACCGAGCTGTCTGTCTAAACTACTAACACACAGCTCAGACACCCATACATACCCCACAAGACATGTCACCAGAGGTCTGTTTAAACTACTGGCACACAGCTCAGGCACCCATACATACCCCACAAGACATGCCACAAGAGGTCTGTCTAAACTACTAACACACAGCTCAGACACCCAACATAACCCACAAGACATGTCACCAGAGGTCTGTCTAAACTACTAACACACAGCTCAGACACCCATACATACCCCACAAGACATGCCACCAGAGGTCTGTTTAAACTACTAACACACAGCTCAGACACCCACCAGAGGTCTGTCTAAACTACTGGCACACAGCTCAGGCACCCACCAGAGGTCTGTCTAAACTACTGGCACACAGCTCAGGCACCCACCAGAGGTCTGTCTAAACTACTGGCACACAGCTCAGGCACCCACCAGAGGTCTGTCTAAACTACTAACACACAGCTCAGACACCCATACATACCCCACAAGACATGTCACCAGAGGTCTGTCTAAACTACTAACACACAGCTCAGACACCCATACATACCCCACAAGACATGCCACCAGTGGTCTCTTCACTGTCCTCAAGTCCAGAACAGACTATGGGAGGTGCACAGTACTACATAGAGCCGTGACTACATGGAACTCTATTCCACAGTACTACACAGAGACATGACTACATGGAACTCTATTCCACAGTACTACATAGAGCCATGACTACATGGAACTCTATTCCACAGTACTACATAGAGCCATGACTACATGGAACTCTATTCCACAGTACTACATAGAGCCATGACTACATGGAACTCTATTCCACAGTACTACATAGAGCCATGACTACATGGAACTCTATTCCACAGTACTACATAGAGCCATGACTACATGGAACTCTATTCCACAGTACTACATAGAGCCATGACTACATGGAACTCTATTCCACAGTACTACATAGAGCCATGACTACATGGAACTCTATTCCACAGTACTACATAGAGCCATGACTACATGGAACTCTATTCCACTGTACTACATAGAGCCATGGCTACATGGAACTCTATTCCACAGTACTACATAGAGCCATGACTACATGGAACTCTATTCCACAGTACTACATAGAGCCATGACTACATGGAACTCTATTCCACAGTACTACATAGAGCCATGACTACATGGAACTCTATTCCACATCAGGTCACTGATGCAGCAGTAGAATCAGATTTAATAAACAGATACAAATACACCTTATGGAACAGCGGGGACTGTGAAGCAACACAAACATAGAAACACACACACACACACACGATAACATACACAATATACACACTCCAAGAATGTTGTAATGTAGATATGTGATAGTGGTGTAGTAGGGGCCTGACGGCACACAGTGTGTTGTTAAATCTGTGAATGTATTGTAATGTTTTTAAAATTGTATAACAGTCTCAATTTTGCTGGACCCCAGGAAAAGTAGCTGCTGCCTTGTCAGGAACTAATGGGGATCCATAATAAACCCCAGAAAGAGTAGCTGCTGCCTTGGCAGGAACTAATGGGGATCCATAATAAACCCCAGGAAGAGTAGCTGCTGCCTTGACAGGAACTAATGGGGATCCATAATAAACCCCAGGAAAAGTAGCTGCTGCCTTGACAGGAACTAATGGGGATCCATAATAAACCCCAGGAAGAGTAGCTCATGCCTTGGCAGGAACTAATGGGGATCCATAATAAACCCCAGGAAGAGTAGCTGCTGCCTTGGCAGGAACTAATGGGGATCCATAATAAACCCCAGGAAGAGTAGCTGCTGCCTTGGCAAGAACTAATGGGGATCCATAATAAACCCCAGGAAGAGTAGCTGCTGCCTTGGCAGGAACTAATGGGGATCCATAATAAACCCCAGGAAGAGTAGCTGCTGCCTTGGCAGGAACTAATGGGGATCCATAATAAACCCCAGGAAGAGTAGCTGCTGCCTTGGCAGGAACTAATGGGGATCCATAATAAACCCCAGGAAGAGTAGCTGCTGCCTTGGCAGGAACTAATGGGGATCCATAATAAATACAAAATAGAAATGTCACTGTCAGAAGAGATTTGCTTCAGAAAAACGTTCTCATCAAATGTATTTATAAAGCCCTTCTTACATCAGCTGATATCTCAAAGTGCTGTACAGAAACTCAGCCTAAAACCCCCAAACAGCAAGCAATGCAGGTGTAGAAGCACAGTGGCTAGGAAAAACTCCCTAGAAAGGTCAGAACCGCGGTCTCCGCTAGCTAGCCGGCCAGGAGCTAGCGAAGTAGCTAGCCAGTTAGCGACAGACGCTAAACCCATAAAATACTGAAAATAAACACTTCTCTAATATCATATTATCTAAATAATCAAATATGAATTTATTAAACGTAATTTTACAAATAGCAGTTTTGGTCGATCTGGAAAGCCATAGTCAGTCAATAAATAATATAATAATAGTCATAGGAAAGGTTTTCATCTTTAGATCACAATATGTGGATTCTATACGATTATAATTATTTGTAAAATATCACAGCACAATTGAAAAATATTTGGCACATGGAAACCAAACAAGGGCGGTCTATGGTGTTAGGTGGGATGGGCTGAGGGGGTGGTCTATGGTGATAGGTGGGATGGGCTGAGGGGGTGGTCTATGGTGATAGGTGGGATCGGCTGAGGGGGTGGTCTATGGTGATAGGTGGGATGGGCTGAGGGGGTGGTCTATGGTGATAGGTGGGATGGGCTGAGGGGGTGGTCTATGGTGATAGGTGGGATGGGCCGAGGGGGTGGTCTATGGTGATAGGTGGGATGGGCCGAGGGGGTGGTCTATGGTGTTAGGTGGGATGGGCCGAGGGGGTGGTCTATGGTGATAGGTGGGATGGGCCGAGGGGGTGGTCTATGGTGATAGGTGGGATGGGCTGAGGGGGTGGTCTATGGTGATAGGTTGGATGGGCCGAGGGGGTGGTCTATGGTGATAGGTGGGATGGGCTGAAGGGGTGGTCTATGGTGATAGGTGGGATGGGCCGAGGGGGTGGTCTATGGTGATAGGTGGGATGGGCCGAGGGGGTGGTCTATGGTGTTTAGGTGGGATGGGCTGAGGGGGTGGTCTATGGTGATAGGTGGGATGGGCTGAGGGGGTGGTCTATGGTGATAGGTGGGATGGGCCGAGGGGGTGGTCTATGGTGATAGGTGGGATTGGCCGAGGGGGTGGTCTATGGTGATAGGTGGGATGGGCTGAGGGGGTGGTCTATGGTGATAGGTGGGATGGGCTGAGGGGGTGGTCTATGGTGTTTAGGTGGGATGGGCTGAGGGGGTGGTCTATGGTGATAGGTGGGATGGGCTGAGGGGGTGGTCTATGGTGATAGGTGGGATGGGCTGAGGGGGTGGTCTATGGTGTTTAGGTGGGATGGGCTGAGGGGGTGGTCTATGGTGATAGGTGGGATGGGCTGAGGGGGTGGTCTATGGTGTTTAGGTGGGATGGGCTGAGGGGGTGGTCTATGGTGATAGGTGGGATGGGCTGAGGGGGTGGTCTATGGTGATAGGTGGGATGGGCTGAGGGGGTGGTCTATGGTGATAGGTGGGATGGGCTGAGGGATTAAAGAGTTTGTTTGGTAATGTATTAGTGTTATATATACAGGTGAAGTCTGAAGTTTACATTCACTTTCGCCAAATACATTTAAACTCAGATTTTCACAATTCCTGACATTTAATCCTAGTAAAAATTCCCTGTCTTAGGTCAGTTAGGATCATCACTTTATTTTAAGAATGTGAAATGTCCGAATAATTGTAGAGAATGATTTATTTCAGCTTTTATTTCTTTCATCACATTCCGAGCGGGTCAGAAATTTACATAAACTCAATTAGTATTTGGTAGCATTGCCTTTATATTGTTTAACTTGGGTCAAATGTTTCGGGTTGCCTTCCACAAGCTTCCCACAATAAGTTGGGTGAATTTTGGCCCGTTCCTCCTGACAGAGCTGGTGTAACTGAGTCAGGTTTGTAGGCCTCCTTGTTTGCACATGCTTTTTTGGTTCTGCACACACATTTTCTATAGGATTGAGGTCAGGGCTTTGTGATGGCCACTCCAATACCTTGACTTTGTTGTCCTTAACTTCTTGACGCTACCAATCTACCCTGTAGCGGCATCATTACCGTCTGCAACCGCTGAATAGCAACAGTCAAATAATATTACTAGAAAATATTCATATTCATGAAATCACAAGTGCAATATTTTGAAACACAGCTTAGCCTTTTGTTAATCACCCTGTCGTCTCAGATTTTTGAGATTATGCTTTACAGCGAAAGCAATCCAAGCGTTTGTGTAAGTTTATCGATAGCCTAGCATAGCATTATGTACACTTAGCATCAGGAAGCTTGGTCACGAAAATCAGAAAAGCAATCAAATGAACCGTTTACCTTTGATGATCTTCGGATGTTTTCACTCACGAGACTCCCAGTTAGACAGCAAATGTTCCGTTTGTTCCATAAAGATTATTTTTATACCCAAAATACCGACGTTTGTTTGTCGCGTTATGTTCCGAAATCCACAGGAAAGAGCGGTCACGACAACGCAGATGGAAATTCCAAATAGTCTTCATAATGTCCACAGAAACATGTCAAACGTTTTTTATAATCATTGCTCAGGTCGTTTTTAAAATATATATTCGATAATATATCAACCGAGTGTGTAGCTTTTTCAATAACAGTGGGAGGAACAATGGCCGGTTTACTCAATTGCGCACCAACTCACTCTGAGAGCCCCCACCTCTCCACTTACGCAATGTGATCCTTCACGCTCATTTTTCAAAATAAAAGCCTGAAACTATGTCTAAAGACTGTTGACACCTTAGGGAAGCCACAGAAAAAGGAATCTGGTTGATATCCCTTTAAATGAAGGACAGGCACGCATAGGAACACAGAAATGTCAAAATAAGAGGCACTTCCTGATTGGATTATCCTCAGGCTTTCGCCTGCAATATCAGTTCTGTTATACTCACAGACAATATTTTTACAGTTTTGGAAACTTTAGAGTGTTTTCTATCTTAATCTGTCAATTATATGCATATTCTAGCATCTGGTCATGAGAAATAGGCAGTTTACTTTGGGAACGTTGTATAAAAATAGTGCCCCCTAGCTTCAAGAGGTTGCCATTTTGCCACAACTTTGGAACTATGCTTGGGGTCATTGTCCATTTGGAAGACCCATTTGCAACCAAGCTGTAACTGATGTCTTGATGTTGCTTCAATATATTGACATCATTTTCCTTTCTCATGAAGCCATCCATTTTGTGACGTGTACCAGTCCCTCCTGCAGCAAAGCATCCCCACAACTTGTTGCTGCCACCCCCGTGCTTCACGGATGGTCAGGTTCTGTCGATATTGGACTCTTTTTACTGTGGATATAGATACTTTTGTACCTGCTTCCTCCAGCATCTTCACAAGATCCTTTGCTGTTGTTCTGGGATTGATTTGCACTTTTCGCACCAAAGTACGTTCATCTCTAGGAGACAGAACGCGTCTCCTTCCTGAGCGGTATGACGGCTGCGTGGTCCCATGGGGTTTATACTTGTTTACTATTGTTTGTATAGATGAATGTGGTACCTTCAGGTGTTTGGAAATTGCTCCCAAGATGAACCAGACTTGTGGAGGTCTACATTTTTTCTTCTGAGGTCTTGGCTGATTTCTTTTGATTTTCCCATGATGTCAAGCAAAGAGGCACTGAATTTGAAGGTAGGCCTTGAAATACATCCACAGGTACACCTCTAATTGACTCAAATGTCAATTAGCTTATCAGAAGCTTCGAAAGCCATGACATAGTTTTCTGGAATTTTCCAAGATGTTTAAAGGCGCAGTCAACTTTGTGTATGTAAACTTCTGACCCATTGGATTTGTGATACAGTGAATTGTAAGTGAAATAATCTGTCTGTAAACAATTGTTGGAAAAATGACTTGTGTCACGCACAAAGTAGATGGCCTAACCGACTTGCCAAAACTATAGTTTGTTAACAAGAAATTTGTGTAGGGGTTGAAAAACGAGTTTTAATGACTCCAACCTAAGTGTATGTAAACTTCTGACTTCAACTGTATGTTGATATGAGTAAGCGATCCATTCAGTCATCCTGTTTCAGCTTCATCTTCTCCCCCCCCCCCCAGCTGGAGGCTCGTATCCAGGCGCTGGGCTATGAGCAGGCAGACATCAGGGTGCAGAATCAGAAGCTCCACAGTCTGAACATACAGCTCCAGGAGCAGCTAGAGACCAGCCGGGAGGAGCTACAGAAAGCCCTGAAACAGTTAAAGTTCCTTCAGTCAAACACTGCCCAGGAGGAGAGGAGCAGAGAGAGGTAGGGAGGAGGGAGGGATACTGAGGGAGCCAGGAGGGAGGGAGGGGTGAGGGAGCAGAGAGGGGAGGGAGGGAGCAGAGAGGGGAGGGACGGGGGAGAGATGGGGAAGAGAGGGGGGAGCAGAGAAGGGAGGGAGGAGAGAGGAGAGGGGGGGAGGTAGGGGAAGAGGTAGGGAGGAGGGAGGGATACTGAGGGAGCCAGGAGGGAGGGAGGGGTGAGGGAGCAGAGAGGGGAGGGAGGGAGCAGAGAGGGGAGGGACGGGGGAGAGATGGGGAAGAGAGGGGGGAGCAGAGAAGGGAGGGAGGAGAGGGGAGAGGGGGGGGGCAGAGAGGGAAGGGAGGGAGAGAGAGAGGTCGGAGAGGGGATGGCTAACTCCTACGTGCTTTGCCATATTCTCTGAACATGTTTATATTTGTGTTGTTGACACGGTACGCTTGAAAATATATTTTTTGTCTGTGTACGTGATCGTTATGGAAATTGAACCCACAACCTTTGCATTGAGATTGTCACAGTGTGTTTCTCTCTAGGACTGTGCTCAAGGTCTCCAAGAACATGCAGAAAGAAAAAGACAGTCTGCAGAGGCAGTTGGAGTTACTGAGGTCTGTCTGTCTGCCTGCCTGTCGTCTTTCTGCCTGCCTGTCGTCTGTCTGTCTGCCTGTCGTCTGTCTGTCTGCCTGCCTGTCGTCTGTCTGTCTGCCTGCCTGCCTGTCGTCTGCCTGCCTGCCTGTCTTTCGTCTGCCTGCCTGCCTATCATCTGTCTGCCTGCCTGTCTTCTGTCTGTCTGCCTGCCTATCGTCTGCCTGCCTGCCTATCGTCTGTCTGCCTTCCTGCCTATCGTCTTTCTGCCTGCCTGTCGTCTGTCTGCCTGCCTGTCGTGTCTGTCTGCCTGCCTGCCTATCGTCTGTCTGTCTGCCTGCCTGTCGTCTGTCTGTCTGCCCGCCTATCGTCTGTCTGTCTGCCCGCCTGTCGTCTGTCTGTCTGCCCGCCTGTCGTCTGTCTGTCTGCCTGCCTGTCGTCTTTCTGCCTGCCTATCGTCTGTCTGTCTGCCTGCCTGTCGTCTTTCTGCCTGCCTATCGTCTGTCTGTCTGCCTGCCTATCGTCTGTCTGTCTGCCTGCCTATCGTCTGTCTGCCTGCCTGTCGTCTGTCTGTCTGCCTGCCTGTCGTCTGCTTGCCTGTCATCTGTCTGCCTGCCTGCCTTTCGTCTGCCTGCCTGCCTGTCGTCTGCCTGCCTGCCTGTCGTCTGCCTGCCTGCCTGTCGTCTGCCTGCCTGCTTATCGCCTGCCTGCCTATCGTCTGCCTGCCTGCCTATCGTCTCTGTCTGCCTGCCTGTCGTCTGTCTGCCTGCCTATCGTCTGTCGTCTGTCTGCCTGTCTGTCGTCTGTCTGCCTGCCTGCCTGTCGTCTGCTTGCCTGCCTGCCTGTCGTCTGCTTGCCTGCCTGTCGTCTGTCTGCCTGCCTGCCTGTCGTCTGTCTGCCTGCCTGCATATCGTCTGCCTGCCTGCCTGCCTATTGTCTGCCTGCCTGCCTATCGTCTGCCTGCCTGCCTATCGTCTGTCTGCCTGCCTATCGTCTGTCTGCCTGCCTATCGTCTGTGTCTGTCTGTCTGTGTTTGACTGCCTGTGGTCTGCCTGCATGTCTGCCTGTCTGTCTGTCAGCGGGTTACCAGTTTGTTTATTGGAGAGCAAATCACATTTGTTGTTTATGAAGTGCTTACTGTATGTGTTTGTTTCTGATTTGTTTATCCTCTCAGGGATATGAACAAACGTCTGAGAGATGAGAAAGACACACATCAGTCCCAGAAGAGGGTCAGTGTTGGTCACCGACGCTCTCTCCTCGTCTCTCCTCTTCTCTCCTCGTCTCTCCTCGTCTCCCCTCATCTCCACCAGTCTGTCCCACCATCACCACTCCCAAACTCCCACTGTCACTATACGGGGCTCCACCCCCTGGACACGCCCCTACTACCCCAACTGAACCATGCTAGTTCTCCCTGGACACGCCCCTACTACCCCTACTGAACCATGCTAGTTCTCCCTGGACACACCCCCACTACCCCCTACTGAACCATGCTAGTTCTCCCTGGACACGCCCCTACTACCCCTACTGAACCGTGCTAGTTCTCCCTGGACACTCCCCTACTGAACCGTGCTAGTTCTCCCTGGACACGCCCCTACTGAACCATGCTAGTTCTCCCTGGACACACCCCTACTGAACCATGCTAGTTCTCCCTGGACACACCCCAACTGAACCATGTTAGTTCTCCCTGGACACACCCCTATTGAACCATGCTAGTTCTCCCTGGACACACCCCTACAACCCCTACTGAACCATGCTAGTTCTCCCTGGACACACCCCTACTGAACCATGCTAGTTCTCCCTGGACACACCCCTACTGAACCATGTTAGTTCTCCCTGGACACACCCCTATTGAACCATGCTAGTTCTCCCTGGACACACCCCTACAACCCCTACTGAACCATGCTAGTTCTCCCTGGACACACCCCTACTGAACCACGCTAGTTCTCCCTGGACACACCCCTACAATCCCTACTGAACCATGCTAGTTCTCCCTGGACACACCCCTACTGAACCGTGCTAGTTCTCCCTGGACACACCCCTACTGAACCATGCTAGTTCTCCCTGGACACTCCCCAACTGAACCGTGCTAGTTCTCCCTGGACACTCCCCAACTGAACCATGTTAGTTCTCCCTGGACACACCCCTACTGAACCATGCTAGTTCTCCCTGGACACACCCCTACAACCCCTACTGAACCATGCTAGTTCTCCCTGGACACACCCCTACTGAACCATGTTAGTTCTCCCTGGACACACCCCTATTGAACCATGCTAGTTCTCCCTGGACACACCCCTACTGAACCACACTAGTTCTCCCTGGACACACCCCTACTACCCCTACTGAACCATGCTAGTTCTCCCTGGACACACCCCTACAACCCCTACTGAACCATGCTAGTTCTCCCTGGACACACCCCTACTGAACCATGCTAGTTCTCCCTGGACACACCCCTACTGAACCACACTAGTTCTCCCTGGACACACCCCTACTACCCCTACTGAACCATGCTAGTTCTCCCTGGACACACCCCTACTGAACCATGCTAGTTCTCCCTGGACACACCCCTACTGAACCACACTAGTTCTCCCTGGACACACCCCTACTACCCCTACTGAACCACATTAGTTCTCCCTGGACACACCCCTACTGAACCATGTTAGTTCTCCCTGGACACACCCCTACTACCACTACTGAACCATGTTAGTTCTCCCTGGACACACCCCTACTACCCCTACTGAACCATGTTAGTTCTCCCTGGACACACCCCTACTACCCCTACTCAACCATGTTAGTTCTCCCTGGACACACCCCTACTGAACCATGCTAGTTCTCCCTGGACACACCCCTACTGAACCATGTTAGTTCTCCCTGGACACACCCCTACTACCCCTACTGAACCATGCTAGTTCTCCCTGGACACACCCCTACTGAACCGTGCTAGTTCTCCCTGGACACACCCCTACTGAACCATGCTAGTTCTCCCTGGACACACCCCTACTGAACCACACTACTTCTCCCTGGACACACCCCTACTGACCCATGCTAGTTCTCCCTGGACACACCCCTACTGAACCGTGCTAGTTCTCCCTGGACACACCCCTACTGAACCATGCTAGTTCTCCCTGGACACACCCCTACTACCCCTACTGAACCATGCTAGTTCTCCCTGGACACACCCCTACTACCCCTACTGAACCATGTTAGTTCTCCCTGGACACACCCCTACTACCCCTACTGAACCATGCTAGTTCTCCCTGGACACACCCCTACTACCCCAACTGAACCATGCTAGTTCTCCCTGGACACACCCCTACTGAACCGTGCTAGTTCTCCCTGGGCACACCCCTACTGAACCATGCTAGTTCTCCCTGGACACACCCCTACTGAACCATGCTAGTTCTCCCTGGACACACCCCTACTGAACCGTGCTAGTTCTCCCTGGGCACACCCCTACTGAACCATGCTAGTTCTCCCTGGACACGCCCCTACTGAACCATGCTAGTTCTCCCTGGACACGCCCCTAATTAACCATTTTAGTTCTCCCTGGACACACCCCTACTACCCCTACTGAACCATGCTAGTTCTCCCTGGACACACCCCTACTGAACCATGTTAGTTCTCCCTGGACACAACCCTACTACCCCTACTGAACCATGCTAGTTCTCCCTGGACACACCCCTACTGAACCATGTTAGTTCTCCCTGGACACACCCCTACTGAACCATGCTAGTTCTCCCTGGACACACCCCTACTACCCCTACTGAACCACACTACTTCTCCCTGGACACACCCCTACTGAACCATGCTAGTTCTCCCTGGACACACCCCTACTGAACCATGCTAGTTCTCCCTGGACACACCCCTACTGAACCATGCTAGTTCTCCCTGGACACACCCCTACTGAACCGTGCTAGTTCTCCCTGGACACACCCCTACTGAACCACACTACTTCTCCCTGGACACACCCCTACTGAACCACACTACTTCTCCCTGGACACACCCCTACTGACCCATGCTAGTTCTCCCTGGACACACCCCTACTGAACCATGCTAGTTCTCCCTGGACACACCCCTACTACCCCTACTGAACCATGTTTGTTCTCCCTGGACACACCCCTACTACCACTACTGAACCATGTTAGTTCTCCCTGGACACACCCCTACTACCACTACTGAACCATACCTATGTTTTGTAGACGGAATCTCTAGTACTGGGTAATATTTGTAACTGTGATGATATTTCAGAGTCACTGTTTTTTGGCGTATGTTTTGAGAGAGGCTGTGAGCAGATGAGATCTTCCTTGGTCAGATCACGTTACATTGTAAAGGAAAAACCTCTGGGCCATAATGAAGGTTAATGTTGTGTGACTGGTACCTCCAAGTCTGTTTCAACGCAAAGGGAATCGCTGTTTCTGAGGTAAACAGCATTTTATAGATTTTTGTTGTTGTTGTTGAGTTTGAGTATTTTTTTTGAACAATGTTATTTTGAAGGTGAGAAATATGCATCCCATAATACTGTATCTTTAATGGTCTGTAGATTCCAAGGTAGCACTTTCATCTTTCTTGATCAAACGTTTTTGTTATTTTTTATTTAATAAAAGGAACAAAGTATTGAAAACACAGGAAGTTCTTGTAAAATAAACAACTGCATCGGGGAGGGGAGGGGATGGGACGGGACGGGACGGGATGGGACGGGAGGGGACGGGACGGGAGGGGAGGGGACGGGACGGGAGGGGACGGGAGGGGAGGGGACGGGACGGGAGGGGACGGGAGGGGACGGGAGGGGAGGGGACGGGAGGGGATGGGAGGGGAGGAGACGGGAGGGGATGGGAGGGGAGGGGACGGGAGGGGAGGGGACTGGAGGGGACGGGAGGAGACGGGAGGGGAGGGGACGGGACGGGACGGGAGGGGACGGGACATTTTCCTAGTGCAAAAGCAATGTGCAAAAAAAAATGATCCTTAACCTCATTGTAATCTAGCAGTGCGATTTCATTTGAAACAGGCGATATTCACGAGACGATTATTTAACTAGAGTTTAGTAAACTGAGTGGACGGTAAATTGTTGCACTTTACACAATGCTTTTACGCAATTAAAAAATGTACTTGAGAACTCCATAAAATGAAATATCTGGGTATTTACCTGTTATCTATTTTGTAAACATGTTCATGTGTTGATATTTTAATGTCTTTTTGACCACATAAATGTTGTTACATCACCATTTTGGTGCCCGAATAAACAACACCTATATCCATTTTTAGTTTTTTCATTCTGGTTTCTCTGCCATCATGTTCAGCCTCCTAATGTCAGGAAGCCTCTGCGGAAGAAAGGCTCAGTGATAGGGAACTACATACTGCAAGACAAGCCAATCGAAAGGTTTGTTTCATCCATGATTCAGCCACTAAACCGTATGCTGTGCAGGCCGCAGGCTTAGTCTATTTTTAATGAAGTTTTAAGATGGAACTAACAGTTATAATAACTTAAGTTATTATGACTGTTTTATAGTAACTAAGTATAATTGACCTAAGGAAGTAACTAATGTTCTGTCCCGTTGATTTACTAAGACAGCTGAGCTCTTTCAGCCAATCAGAGCTGGAGCAGGCTTCAGATGGGATACCATGTAACTCGTCCAAGAGAAGACAGGCATTCGGAGAACACAGCTGTGACGATAATGGACGGACTGAAGCAATACAGGTACTGTGGACTCTTCAAGTGGAATCACCTTTCAGAGAGAGCGAGAGAGAGATATATGCAAATATAGGACATTTGCAGGACATTTGCATTCTGTATAACCACGATGGAAGGTCTGGGACATACTTACGTTACGACTGAGAATTTAGACAGACCAACTGAATAACGTCGCATACCACCCCCCCCCCCCCCCCATCTGCTCCTTCCTCTACAGGCCAGACTGACCAGCACCCACCCTCAGAGGGTATTCAAGGTGGTGTTTTTGGGGAACTCGGGAGTGGGCAAAAGCTCCTTCATCCACCACTACTGCAATGGACACTTCCCCAACACACTGGGTACTACTGTGGGTAAGAGAGTTAGACCCAATAACACACTGGGTATTACTGTGGGTAAGAGAGTTAGACCCAATAACACACTGGGTACTACTGTGGGTAAGAGATTTAGACCCAATAACACACTGGGTACTACTGTGGGTAAGAGAGTTAGACCCAATAACACACTGGGTACTACTGTGGGTAAGAGATTTAGACCCAATAACAGACTGGGTACTACTGTGGGTAAGAGAGTTAGACCCAATAACACACTGGGTACTACTGTGGGTAAGAGAGTTAGACCCAATAACAGACTGGGTACTACTGTGGGTAAGCGAGTTAGACCCAATAACAGACTGGGTACTACTGTGGGTAAGAGAGTTAGACCCAATAACACACTGGGTACTACTGTGGGTAAGAGAGTTAGACCCAATAACACACTGGGTACTACTGTGGGTAAGAGAGTTAGACCCAATAACACACTGGGTACTACTGTGGGTAAGAAAGTGGTCATGTCCAAAATCTGTCTCGCTTACTACATACTATTTATAGCATACTCTTTAGTAATTTTTAATTTTTTTTTACCTTTATTTAACCAGGCAAGTCAGTTAAGAACAAATTCTTATTTTCAATGACTGCCTAGGAACAGTGGGTTAACTGCCTGTTCAGGGGCAGAAAGACAGATTTGTACCTTGTCAGCTCGGGGATATGAACTTGCAACCTTTCGGTTACTAGTCCAACGCTCTAACCACTAGGCTACCCTGCCGATGTAAGCAACAAATATCAACATACTAGACTCACTAATTTTGAGAGTGTGTTGTTGCCACCATTCCTTCATTTTGGTACAGCACGTTCCCCTCAGCCGATTATCAGCTGTTGTCGAAGACGATTCACTTCCTCAATATCATGCAGAGAAATGTACTAGATGAAAAGCTGGAATGATTACGACATCCAGGAATTTAAAGCATATAACAATTTAGAGGTAGTGGACTACATGGGGAATAGGGGAGGGTGTGGACTACATGGGGAATAGAGGAGGGAGTGGACTACATGGGGAATAGGGGAGGTAGTGGACTACATGGGCAATTGGGGAGGGAGTGGACTACATGGGGAATAGGGGAGGGAGTGGACTACATGGGGAATAGGGGAGGGAGTGGACTACATGGGCAATTGGGGAGGGAGTGGACTACATGGGCAATTGGGGAGGGAGTGGACTACATGGGGAATAGGGGAGGGAGTGGACTACATGGGGAATAGGGGAGGGAGTGGACTACATGGGCAATTGGGGAGGGAGTGGACTACATGGGGAATAGGGGAGGGAGTGGACTACATGGGCAATTGGGGAGGGAGTGGACTACATGGGCAATTGGGGAGGGAGTGGACTACATGGGGAATAGGGGAGGGAGTGGACTACATGGGGAATAGGGGAGGGAGTGGACTACATGGGGAATTGGGGAGGGAGTGAACTACATGGGCAATTGGGGAGGGAGTGGACTACATGGGCAATTGGGGAGGGAGTGGACTACATGGGGAATTGGGGAGGGAGTGGACTACATGGGCAATTGGGGAGGGAGTGGACTACATGGGGAATAGGGGAGGGAGTGGACTACATGGGGAATAGGGGAGGGTGTGGACTACATGGGGAATAGGGGAGGGAGTGGACTACATGGGGAATAGGGGAGGGAGTGGACTACATGGGGAATAGGGGAGGTAGTGGACTACATGGGGAATAGGGGAGGGAGTGGACTACATGGGGAATAGGGGAGGGAGTGGACTACATGGGGAATAGGGGAGGGAGTGGACTACATGGGGAATAGGGGAGGGAGTGGACTACATGGGGAATAGGGGAGGTAGTGGACTACATGGGGAATAGGGGAGGTAGTGGACTACATGGGGAGGTAGTGGACTACATGGGGAGGTAGTGGACTACATGGGGAGGTAGTGGACTACATGGGGAGGTAGTGGACTACATAGGGAGGTAGTGGATTACATGGGGAATAGGGGAGGGAGTGGACTACATGGGGAATAGAGGAGGGAGTGGACTACATGGGAATAGGGGAGGGAGTGGACTACATGGGGAGGTAGTGGACTACATGGGGAATATGGGAGGTAGTGGATTACATGGGGAGGTAGTGGATTACATGGGGAGGTAGTGGACTACATGGGGAGGTAGTGGATTAGATGGGCAATAGGGGAGGGATTGGACTACATGGGGAATAGGGGAGGGAGTGGACTACATGGGGAATAGGGGAGGGAGTGGACTACATGGGGAATAGGGGAGGGGGTGGACTACATGGAGAATAGGGGAGGGAGTGGACTACCTGGGGAATAGGGGAGGGAGTTGACTACATGGGGAGGTAGTGGACTACATGGGGAGGTAGTGGACTACCTGGGGAATAGGGGAGGGAGTGGACTACATGGAGAATAGGGGAGGGAGTGGACTACATGGAGAATAGGGGAGGGAGTGGACTACCTGGGGAATAGGGGAGGGAGTGGACTACATGGGGAGGGAGTGGACTACATGGGGAATAGGGGAGGTAGTGGACTACATGGGGAGGTAGTGGACTACATGGGGAGGTAGTGGACTACATGGGGAGGTAGTGGACTACATGGAGAATAGGGGAGGGAGTGGACTACCTGGGGAATAGGGGAGGGAGTGGACTACATGGGGAGGTAGTGGACTACATGGGGAATATGGGAGGTAGTGGATTACATGGGGAGGTAGTGGATTACATGGGGAGGTAGTGGACTACATGGGGAGGTAGTGGACTACATGGGGAGGTAGTGGATTACATGGGGAATAGGGGAGGGATTGGACTACATGGGGAATAGGGGAGGGAGTGGACTACATGGGGAATAGGGGAGGGAGTGGACTACATGGGGAATAGGGGAGGGGGTGGACTACATGGGGAGGTAGTGGACTACATGGGGAGGTAGTGGACTACATGGGGAGGTAGTGGACTACATGGGGAGGTAGTGGACTACATGGGGAGGTAGTGGACTACCTGGGGAATAGGGGAGGGAGTGGACTACATGGAGAATAGGGGAGGGAGTGGACTACATGGGGACTAGAGGAGGGAGTGGACTACATGGGGAATAGGGGAGGGAGTGGACTACATGGGGAATAGGGGAGGGAGTGGACTACATGGGTAATAGTGGAGGTAGTGGACTACATGGGGAGGTAGTGGACTACATGGGGAGGTAGTGGACTACATGGGGAGGTAGTGGACTACATGGAGAATAGGGGAGGGAGTGGACTACCTGGGGAATAGGGGAGGGAGTGGACTACATGGGGAATAGGGGAGGGAGTGGACTACATGGGGAATAGGGGAGGGAGTGGACTACATGGGGAATAGGGGAGGTAGTGGACTACATGGGGAGGTAGTGGACTACATGGGGAATAGGGGAGGGAGTGGACTACATGGGGAATAGGGGAGGTAGTGGACTACATGGGGAGGTAGTGGATTACATGGGGAATAGGGGAGGTAGTGGATTACATGGGGAGGTAGTGGACTACATGGGGAATAGAGGAGGGAATGGACTACATGGGGAATAGGGGAGGGAGTGGACTACATGGGGAATAGGGGAGGTAGTGGACTACATGTGGAGGTAGTGGATTACATGGGGAGGTAGTGGACTACATGGGGAATAGGGGAGGGAGTGGACTACATGGGGACTAGGGGAGGTAGTGGACTACATGGGGAATAGGGGAGGTAGTGGACTACATGGGGAATAGGGGAGGTAGTGGACTACATGGGGAGGTAGTGGACTACATGGGGAGGTAGTGGACTACATGGGGAATAGGGGAGGGAGTGGACTACATTGGGAATAGGGGAGGTAGTGGTCCTCATGTGGAGGTAGTGGACTACATGGGGAATAGGGGATACTTATTTTCCACCATAATTTGCAAATAAATTCATTAAAAATCCTACAATGTGATTTTCTGGAGAAAAAAAAATCTCATTTTATCTGTCATAGTGGGTACCTATGATGGGTACCTATGATGAATATTACAGGCCTCTCTTTATATAGTGGTCTGTGTGTATATAGTGGTCTATGTGAGTGGTCTGTGTGTATATAGTGGTCTGTGTGTAAATAGTGGTCTGTGTGAGTGGTCTGTGTGTATATAGTGGTCTGTGTGTATATAGTGGTCTGTGTGTATATAGTTGTCTGTGTGTATAATGGTCTGTGTGTTAACTGCAGGTGTCGACTTCCAGATGCGTGCTGTGACACTGGGCTCCACCACCATCGCTCTTCAGCTCTGGGATACTGCAGGACAGGAGAGGTTTGTGTGTGTGTGTGTGTGTGTGTGTGTGTGTATGTGTGTGTGTCAGTGGAGGCTCCTCTGAGGAGGAAGGGGAGGACAATCTTCCTCAGTGAATTTCAGAAAAATAAATTATGTGAAACAAAAAGTTATCTTATTTAGATACAACTATAGTAAATAATAATTGATTAAAACCCTGTTTTGCAAACAAGGTCTACAGTAGCCTCAACAGCACTCTGTAGGGTAGCACCATGGTGTAGCCGGAGGACAGCTAGCTTCCGTCCTCCTCTGGGTACATTGACTTCAATACAAAACCTTGGAGGCTCATGGTTCTCACACCGTTCCATAGACTTTTACTGTATTTATGACAACTTCCTGGAGGATGTCCTCCAACCTATCAGAGATCTTGCAGCCTGAGCTGACATGTTGTCCACCCAATCAAAGGATCAGATAATGAATCTAGTACTGAAAGCATAAGCTACAGCTAGCTAGCACTGCAGTGTGCACATGTGGTGAGTAGTTAGAACTAGAGAGAGAGCTATATTTCGTTGTGTATATCTTTTTCACTTTTATTTACTTAGCTAGCGAATGCAGCTAGCTAGTTTAGCCTACTCAAACACCTGGCTAAAACAGAGAGGGATGCTATGTTAGCTAGCGGGCTATGGCTATCCAACAAAGAGGGATGCTATGTTAGCTAATTGGCTATGGCTATCAAACAGAGAGGGATGCTATGTTAGCTAGCGGGCTATGGCTATCAAACAGAGAGGGATGCTATGTTAGCTAGCGGGCTAAGGCTATCAAACAGAGAGGGATGCTATGTCCAGTCGCAATTTAACGGCTCAGACACGAGACGTATGTGGCAGGGTCTACAGGAAATCACGGACTACAAAAACAGCCACGTCACTGATACCGACGTCACGCTTCCAGACAAACTAAACACCTTCTTTGCCCACTTTGATGATAGTACAGTGCCACCGTCGCGGCCCACTAACAAGGACTGCCCCCCCCCTCTCCTTCTCCGTGGCTGACGTGAGTAAAACATTTAAACATGTTAACTCTCGCAAGTCTTCCGGCCCAGACGGCATCCCTAGCTGCATTCCTCAGAGCATGCGCAGACCAGCTGGCTGGTGTGTTTACGGACATATTCAATCACTCCCTATCCCAGTCTGTTGTCCCTTCAAGATGGCTACCATTGTTCCTGTACCCAAGAAGGCAAAGATAACTGAACTAAATGGTGTGTGTGTGCTCAGCCCCCTCCTGTACTCCCTGTTCACCTACGACTGCGTGGCCATGCACGCCTCCAACTCAATCATCAAATTTGCAGATGACACAACAGTAGTGGGCTTGATTACCAACAATGATGAGACAGCCTACAGGGAGGAGGTGAGGGCCAGGAAAACAACCTCAGACTCAATGTCAACAAAACAAAGGAGATGATTGTGGACTTCAGGAAACAGCAGAGGGAGCAGCCCCCATCCACATCGACGGGACAGTTGTGGAGAAGTTGGAGAGTTTTAAGCTCCTGGCGTACACATCACAGACAAACTGATATGGTCCACCCACACAGACAGCGTGGTAAAGAAGGCGCAACAGCGTGGCCTGGTATGGCAGCTGCACCGCCCTCAACCGCAAGGCTCTCCAGAGGGTGGTGCGATCTGCACAACGCATTCACCCGGGTCAAACTACCTTCCCTCCAGGACACCTACAGCACCCGATGTCACGGAAAGGCCAAAAAGGACAACAACCACCCGAGCCACTGCCCTTTCACACCACTACCATCCAGAAGACGAGGTCAGTACAGGTGCATCAAAGCTGGGACCGAGAGATTGAAAAACAGCTTCTATCTCAAGGCCATCAGACTGCTAAACAGCCATCACTAACTCAGAGAGGCTGCTTCCTGAAATTAGAGACCTGATCACTGGACACTTTAATAAATGGATCACTAGTCACTTTAAACAACGCCACTTTAAATAATTCCGCTTTAATCATGTTTACATATCTTACATTACTCATCTCTTATGTATATACTGCATTTTATACCATCTACTGCACCTTGCCTATGTCGCTCGGCCGTCGCTAATCCATATACTGATATGTGTATCAGGTAGTTGTTGGGGAATCGTTAGATTACTTGTTAGATATTGCTGCACTGTCGGAACTAGAAGCACAAGCATTTCGCTACACTCGCATCTGCTAACCATGTGTATGTGACCAATAAAATGTGATTTTATTTGTTAGCTAGCTGGCTCTGACTATCCTACACTGGAACTTCCAAGTCAAGGTAAGGTTTTGGTTTTATTAATTAATTGCCAGTGTAACTGCTAAACTGCTTACTGACTGTACTGCATGAATGTAGCGGGTTTACCAATGCGGTAGTTCTATTATCCATGGTGACTATGACGTTACTTTAGCTAATATGGTGACGATGACGTAGGCTGTGTGTAGCGGTTATGATATGAAGGTTTTGACGCCTGGCCACAGACAGCTGATGCGTTTGTGCATTGAAGTCCACAAGCGAAGGAGAAAAAGGTGAGAGGAGGGGAGCGCGTAGATGCGAGAAGTAATTATATAATGATTAAAGGGATCATGCTGTTTGTGTGTGGCTGCTATGAAAATGAACTGTGTTTGCGTGTGATCAGGGGGTGTATTCATTCCGCCGATTCTGTTGAAAAACATTTCTCAAATGGAACAAAACGGGGATAAACATACCTGAATTTGTCCAATAGAAACGCTCGTTTGCAACTGTTGGACTAATGATTACACCCTAGATCAACTAGATGCAGGTAAGAGTGTCCAAGTCGATATTGAATGTGTCACTGTCTGCCACCTTGATTACTAATATGTCTGTCGGCCTGTGTGCTCCTACGTTGTAAACTTTAATTCATATAATAGGTTGTAGCAACCACATGATGGGTACAGGGAAAATGTTAGTATCATGTAGTAGCCTAAAGCTATCACTGTTACATTGACCTGTGTGAATGGAATATGAATGAGAGTCATCCAATATGCTCTAATACAAATAATGCTTATGAAATATACTAATCCTCCCTCATCTTAAATGGCACCAACCGCCACTGGTCTGTGTCTGTGTGTGTCTGTGTGTGTCTGTGTGTGTGTCTGTGTGTCTGTGTGTGTGTCTGTGTGTGTGTCTGTGTGTGTCTGTGTGTCTGTGTGTGTCTGTGTGTGTATGTGTGTCTGTGTGTGTCTGTGTGTCTGTGTGTGTCTGTGTGTGTCTGTGTGTCTGTGTCTGTCTGTGTGTGTCTGTGTCTGTCTGTGTGTGTCTGTGTGTGTCTGTGTGTCTCTGTGTGTCTGTGTGTGTCTGTGTGTGTCTGTGTGTGTCTGTGTGTGTCTATGTGTCTGTGTGTGTCTGTGTGTCTGTGTCTGTGTGTGTCTGTGTGTGTGTGTGTCTGTGTGTCTGTGTGTCTGTGTGTCTGTGTCTGTGTGTCTGTGTGTGTCTGTGTGTGTCTGTGTGTCTGTGTGTCTGTGTGTCTGTGTGTCTGTGTGTGTCTGTGTGTGTCTGTGTGTGTCTGTGTGTGTCTCTGTGTCTGTGTGTGTCTATGTGTCTGTGTGTGTCTGTGTGTCTGTGTGTCTGTGTGTGTCTGTCTGTGTGTCTGTCTGTGTGTCTGTCTGTGTGTGTCTGTGTGTGTCTGTGTGTGTGTCTGTGTGTGTGTGTCTGTGTGTGTCTGTGTGTGTCTCTGTGTCTGTGTGTGTCTATGTGTCTGTGTGTGTCTGTGTGTCTGTGTGTCTGTGTGTGTCTGTGTGTCTGTCTGTGTGTCTGTCTGTGTGTGTCTGTGTGTGTCTGTGTGTGTGTGTCTGTGTGTGTCTGTGTGTGTGTCTGTGTGTGTGTGTCTGTGTGTGTCTGTGTGTGTGTGTCTGTGTGTGTCTGTGTGTGTGTCTGTCTGTGTGTGTCTGTGTGTGTCTGTGTGTGTCTATGTGTCTGTGTGTGTGTGTGTGTCTCTGTGTGTGTGTCTCTGTGTGTGTGTCTGTGTGTGTCTGTGTGTGTCTGTGTGTTTCTATGTGTCTGTGTGTGTGTGTCTGTGTGTCTCTGTGTGTGTCTCTGTGTGTCTGTGTGTGTCTGTCTGTGTGTGTCTGTGTGTGTGTGTGTGTGTGTGTGTCTGTGTGTGTTTGTGTGTGTGTGTGTAGTCATTTTGTCCTGTTTCTTTTCTTCATGTCCAAGGTTCCGCAGCATTACCCAGCAGTACTATCGCAAGGCTGATGGAATCCTCACCATGTATGACATCACTGACTCCACCTCCTTCTCCGCGGTCAGAGGGTGGATGGACCTTGTGCAGGTGAGTGAATGGACAGGTGAAGGGGCAAATAAATTATTGCAGTTTTTTGCATACAACACCATCACGTGACAGGCTGTTGGGAAATATGAATTTGCACACAACCCCATCATGTGACAAGTTGTTGGGGAATATGAATTTGCATACAACCCCATCATGTGACAGGCTGTTGGGAAATATGAATTTGCATACAACCCCATCATGTGACAGGTTGTTGGGTTATATGAATTTGCATACAACCCCATCATGTGACAGGTTGTTGGGTAATATGAATTTGCATACAACCCCATCATGTGACAGGTTGTTGGGTAATATGAATTTGCATACAACCCCATCATGTGACAGGCCGTTGGGTAATATGAGTTTCATGTTAATTATATAATATGTCTGATAGTAACATGTTAATTATATAATATGTCTGGTAGTAACCTGCTCCTCTTCTGTACTAGGAAAGGATGTCTGAGGGGGCGGTCCTGATGCTGCTGGGAAACAAAATGGACTTATCAGAAGATCAGAAGAGGGAGGTTACCACCAGAGAGGGACAGCGATTGGCTGAGGTAAGATTATATTCTGATGACTGATGAGTCTTCAGGACTTCTAATGGCTGAGGTTGTTTTTACTACTATGTTCACCTAAACTCAGCGAAAAAAGAAAAGTCCCCTTTTCAGGACCCTGAGGAGAAAGAGGTCAAGAGGTCAGTCAGTAGCTCCATAAGCAAAGTCATCAACAACAGGGTCGGGGTCAATTGGACAGCTCATCGTCAACTCAGTCCATTTGAAAAGTATCGGAATTACAGTTTACTTCCTTAGTTGAAATAGAACGAACCCCGAACCCTGGTCAGTGATAAACTCAGAAAAAAAAGAGGACCCTGTCTTTCAAAGATAATTAGTAAAAATCCAAATATCTTCACAGATCTTCATTGTGAAGGGTTTAAACACTGTTTCCCATGCTTGTTCAATGAACCATAAACAATTAATGAACGTGGAACGGAACCTGTGGAACGGTCGTTAAGACACTAACAGCTTACAGACAGTAGGCAATTAAGGTCACAGTTATGAAAACTTAGGACACTAAAGAGGCCTTTCTACTGACTCTGAAAAACGCCAAAGGAAAGATGCCCAGGGTCCCTACTAATCTGCATGAATGTGCCTTAGGCATGCTGCAAGGAGGCATGAGGACTGCAGATGTGGCCAGGTCAATGAATTACAATGTCTGCATTGTGAGACGCATAAGACAGCGCTACACGGAGACAGGACAGACAGCTGATCGTCCTCGCAGTGGCAGACCACGTGTAACAACATCTGCACAGGATCGGTACATCCCAACATCACACCTGCGGGACAGGTACAGGATGGCAACAACAACTGCCCGAGTTACACCAGGAACACACAATCCATCCATCAGTGCTCAGACTGTCTGCAATAGGCTGAGAGAGGCTGGACTGAGGGCTTGTAGGCCTGTTGTAAGGCAGATCCTCACCAGACATCACCGGCAACAACGTCGCCTATGGGCACAAACCCACCGTTGCTGGACCAGACAGGACTAGCAAAAAGTGCTCTTCACTGACGAGTCACGGTTTTGTCTAACCAGGGGTGATGGTCGGATTCGTGTTAATCATTTCGAAGGAATGAGCGTTATACTGAGGCCTGTACTCTGGAGCGGGATCGATTTGGAGGTGGAGGGTCCGTCATGGTCTGGGGCGCTGTGTCACAGCATCATCGGATTGAGCTTGTTGTCATTGCAGGCAATCTCAACGCTGTGCGTTACAGGGAAGACATCCTCCCTCATGTGGTACCCTTCCTGCAGGCTCATCCTGACATGACCCTCCAGCATGACAATGCCACCAGCCATACTGCTTGTTCTGTGCGTGATTTCCCCCAAGACAGGAATGTCAGTGTTCTGCGATGGCCAGCAAAGAGCCCGAATCTCAATCCATTGAGCAAGTCTGGGACCTGTTGGATCGGAGGGTGAGGGCTAGGACCAATCCCCCCAGAAATGTCCTGGGAAACTTGCATGTGCCTTGGTGGAAGAGTGGGGTAACATTTCACAGCAAGAATTGGCAAATCTGGTGCAGTCCATGAGGAGGAGATGCACTGCAGTACTTAATGCAGCTGGTGGCCACAACAAATACTGACTGGTACTTTTGATTTTGACAGCATTGCCCAGCAGTACTATGTTCAGGGACACATTATACCATTTCTGTTAGTCACATGTCTGTGGAACTTGTTCGGTTTATGTCTCAGTTGTTGAATCTTGTTATGTTCATACAAATATTTACACATGTTAAGTTTGCTGAAAATAAACGCAGTTGACAGTGAGAGGACGTTTCTCTTTTTGCTGAGTTTATATTTAGATTGGTTTACTACAAGTTTACTATGTTTACTACAATTTAACTACTATGCACTGCTATATTTAGTTTACTACGTGTACTACTATAACTACTGTGTACTTCTATATTTAGTTTAGTGTACTATGTGTGTGGCGTGAGGTGATGTGATGTTGTGTGGTGTGGCATGGTGTGGTGTGGTGTAGTGTGGTGTGGCATGAGGTGGTGTGGTGTAGTGTGGCGTGAGGTGATGTTGTGTGGTGTAGTGTGGTGTGGCATGAGGTGGTGTGGTGTAGTGTGGCGTGAGGTGATGTTGTGCGGTGTGGCATGAGGTGATGTTGTGTGGTGTAGTGTGGCGTGAGGTGATGTTGTGTACTGTAGTGTGGCGTGAGGTGATGTTATGTGGTGTGGCGTGAGGTGATGTTGTGTGGCGTGAGGTGATGTGTGTGGTGTAGTGTGGCGTGAGGTGATGTTGTGTGGCGTGAGGTGATGTTGTGTGGTGTAGTGTGGCGTGAGGTGATGTTGTGTGGCGTGAGGTGATGTTGTGTGGCGTGAGGTGATGTGTGTGGTGTAGTGTGGCGTGAAGTGATGTTGTGTGGTGTAGTGTGGTGTGAGGTGATGTTGTGTAGTGTGGTGTGAGGTGATGTTGTGTCCTGTTGTGTGGCGTGAAGTGATGTTGTGTGGTGTAGTGTGGCGAGAGGTGATGTTGTGTGGTGTAGTGTGGCGTGAAGTGATGTTGTGTCCTGTTGGGTTTTCTCTACAGCAGGACAATGCAGTGTTCTATGAGTGTAGTGCAAGGAGTGGATACAACATAGAGGAACTGATGACACAGCTGGCATGGTATGTAACATCATTACAGCTGGTATGGTATGTAACATCATTACAGCTGGTATGGTATGTAACATCATTACAGCTGTATGGTATGTAACATCATTACAGCTGGTATGGTATGTAACATCATTACAGCTGGTATGGTATGTAGGACATCATTACAGCTGGTATGGTATGTGACATCATTACAGCTGGTATGGTATGTAACATAATTACAGCTGGTATGGTATGTAGGACATTACAGCTGGTATGGTATGTAACATCATTACAGCTGGTATGGTATGTAACATCATTACAGCTGGTATGGTATGTAACATCATTACAGCTGGTATGGTATGTAACATAATTACAGCTGGTATGGTATGTAGGACATCATTACAGCTGGTATGGTATGTAACATAATTACAACTGGTGTGGTATGTAACATCATTACAGCTGGTATGGTATGTAACATCATTACAGCTGGTATGGTATGTAACATCATTACAGCTGGTATGGTATGTAACATCATTACAGCTGGTATGGTATGTAACATAATTACAGCTGGTATGGTATGTAGGACATCATTACAGCTGGTATGGTATGTAACATCATTACAGCTGGTATGGTATGTAACATAATTACAGCTGGTATGGTATGTAACATAATTACAGCTGGTATGGTATGTAGGACATCATTACAGCTGGTATTGTATGTAACATAATTACAGCTGGTATGGTATGTAACATATTTACAGCTGGTATGGTATGTAACATCATTACAGCTGGTATGGTATGTAACATAATTACAGCTGGTATGGTATGTAACATCATTACAACTGGTATGGTATGTAACATCATTACAGCTGGTATGGTATGTAACATCATTACAGCTGGTATGGTATGTAACATCATTACAGCTGGTATGGTATGTAACATCATTACAGCTGGTATGGTATGTAACATCATTACAGCTGGTATGGTATGTAACATCATTACAGCTGGTATGGTATGTAGGACATCATTACAGCTGGTATGGTATGTAACATCATTACAGCTGGTATGGTATGTAACATAATTACAGCTGGTATGGTATGTAGGACATCATTACAGCTGGTATGGTATGTAACATAATTACAGCTGGTATGGTATGTAGGACATCATTACAGCTGGTGTGGTATGTAGGACATAATTACAGCTGGTATGGTATGTAACATCATTACAGCTGGTATGGTATGTAACATCATTACAGCTGGTATGGTATGTAACATCATTACAGCTGGTATGGTATGTAACATCATTACAGCTGGTATGGTATGTAACATAATTACAGCTGGTATGGTATGTAACATCATTACAGCTGGTATGGTATGTAACATAATTACAGCTGGTATGGTATGTAACATCATTACAGCTGGTATGGTATGTAACATCATTACAGCTGGTATGGTATGTAACATCATTACAGCTGGTATGGTATGTAACATCATTACAGCTGGTATGGTATGTAACATCATTACAGCTGGTATGGTATGTAGGACATCATTACAGCTGGTATGGTATGTAACATCATTACAGCTGGTATGGTATGTAGGACATCATTACAGCTGGTATGGTATGTAACATCATTACAGCTGGTATGGTATGTAACATCATTACATCTGGTATGGTATGTAACATCATTACAGCTGGTATGGTATGTAACATCATTACAGCTGGTATGGTATGTAACATAATTACAGCTGGTATGGTATGTAGGACATCATTACAGCTGGTATGGTATGTAACATCATTACAGCTGGTGTGGTATGTAACATCATTACAGCTGGTATGGTATGTAGGACATCATTACAGCTGGTATGGTATGTAACATCATTACAGCTGGTATGGTATGTAACATCATTACAGCTGGTATGGTATGTAACATCATTACAGCTGGTATAGTATGTAACATCATTACAGCTGGTGTGGTATGTAACATCATTACAGCTGGTATGGTATGTAACATAATTACAGCTGGTATTGTATGTAACATCATTACAGCTGGTATGGTATGTAACATAATTCCAGCTGGTATGGTATGTAACATCATTACAGCTGGTATGGTATGTAACATCATTACAGCTGGTATGGTATGTAGGACATCATTACAGCTGGTATGGTATGTGACATCATTACAGCTGGTATGGTATGTAACATAATTACAGCTGGTATGGTATGTAGGACATTACAGCTGGTATGGTATGTAACATCATTACAGCTGGTATGGTATGTAACATCATTACAGCTGGTATGGTATGTAACATCATTACAGCTGGTATGGTATGTAACATAATTACAGCTGGTATGGTATGTAGGACATCATTACAGCTGGTATGGTATGTAACATAATTACAACTGGTGTGGTATGTAACATCATTACAGCTGGTATGGTATGTAACATCATTACAGCTGGTATGGTATGTAACATCATTACAGCTGGTATGGTATGTAACATCATTACAGCTGGTATGGTATGTAACATCATTACAGCTGGTATGGTATGTAGGACATCATTACAGCTGGTATGGTATGTAACATCATTACAGCTGGTATGGTATGTAACATAATTACAGCTGGTATGGTATGTAACATAATTACAGCTGGTATGGTATGTAGGACATCATTACAGCTGGTATTGTATGTCACATAATTACAGCTGGTATGGTATGTAACATATTTACAGCTGGTATGGTATGTAACATCATTACAGCTGGTATGGTATGTAACATAATTACAGCTGGTATGGTATGTAACATCATTACAACTGGTATGGTATGTATCATCATTACAGCTGGTATGGTATGTAACATCATTACAGCTGGTATGGTATGTAACATCATTACAGCTGGTATGGTATGTAACATCATTACAGCTGGTATGGTATGTAACATCATTACAGCTGGTATGGTATGTAACATCATTACAGCTGGTATGGTATGTAGGACATCATTACAGCTGGTATGGTATGTAACATCATTACAGCTGGTATGGTATGTAACATAATTACAGCTGGTATGGTATGTAGGACATCATTACAGCTGGTATGGTATGTAACATAATTACAGCTGGTATGGTATGTAGGACATCATTACAGCTGGTGTGGTATGTAGGACATAATTACAGCTGGTATGGTATGTAACATCATTACAGCTGGTATGGTATGTAACATCATTACAGCTGGTATGGTATGTAACATCATTACAGCTGGTATGGTATGTAACATCATTACAGCTGGTATGGTATGTAACATAATTACAGCTGGTATGGTATGTAACATCATTACAGCTGGTATGGTATGTAACATAATTACAGCTGGTATGGTATGTAACATCATTACAGCTGGTATGGTATGTAGGACATCATTACAGCTGGTATGGTATGTAACATCATTACAGCTGGTATGGTATGTAACATAATTACAGCTGGTATGGTATGTAACATCATTACAGCTGGTATGGTATGTAACATAATTACAGCTGGTATGGCATGTAACATAATTACAGCTGGTATGGTATGTAACATCATTACAGCTGGTATGGTATGTAGGACATCATTACAGCTGGTATGGTATGTAACATCATTACAGCTGGTATGGTATGTAACATAATTACAGCTGGTATGGTATGTAACATAATTACAGCTGGTATGGTATGTAACATCATTACAGCTGGTATGGTATGTAACATCATTACAGCTGGTATGGTATGTATCATAATTACAGCTGGTATGGTATGTAACATCATTACAGCTGGTGTGGTATGTAACATCATTACAGCTGGTATGGTATGTAACATCATTACAGCTGGTGTGGTATGTAACATCATTACAGCTGGTATGGTATGTACCATCATTACAGCTGGTATGGTATGTAACATAATTACAGCTGGTATGGTATGTAGGACATCATTACAGCTGGTATGGTATGTAACATCATTACAGCTGGTATGGTATGTAACATCATTACAGCTGGTATGGTATGTGACATAATTACAGCTGGTATGGTATGTAACAATTACAGCTGGTATGGTATGTAGGACATCATTACAGCTGGTATGGTATGTAACATAATTACAGCTGGTATGGTATGTAACATAATTACAGCTGGTATGGTATGTAACATAATTACAGCTGGTATGGTACGTAACATCATTACAGCTGGTATGGTATGTAACATAATTACAGCTGGTATGGTATGTTACATCATTACAGCTGGTATGGTATGTAACATCATTACAGCTGGTATGGTATGTAACATCATTACAGCTGGTATGGTATGTAGCATCATTACAGCTGGTATGGTATGTAACATCATTACAGCTGGTGTGGTATGTAACATAATTACAGCTGGTATGGTATGTAGGACATCATTACAGCTGGTATGGTATGTAGGACATCATTACAGCTGGTGTGGTATGTAACATCATTACAGCTGGTATGGTATGTAACATAATTACAGCTGGTATGGTATGTAACATAATTACAGCTGGTATGGTATGTAGGACATCATTACAGCTGGTGTGGTATGTAGGACATAATTACAGCTGGTATGGTATGTAACATCATTACAGCTGGTATGGTATGTAACATCATTACAGCTGGTATGGTATGTAACATCATTACAGCTGGTATGGTATGTAACATCATTACAGCTGGTATGGTATGTAACATAATTACAGCTGGTATGGTATGTAACATCATTACAGCTGGTATGGTATGTAACATCATTACAGCTGGTGTGGTATGTAACATCATTACAGCTGGTATGGTATGTAACATCATTACAGCTGGTGTGGTATGTAACATCATTACAGATGGTATGGTATGTAACATCATTACAGCTGGTATGGTATGTAACATCATTACAGCTGGTATGGTATGTAACATCATTACAGCTGGTATGGTATGTAACATAATTACAGCTGGTATGGCATGTAACATAATTACAGCTGGTATGGTATGTAACATCATTACAGCTGGTATGGTATGTAGGACATCATTACAGCTGGTATGGTATGTAACATCATTACAGCTGGTATGGTATGTAACATCATTACAGCTGGTATGGTATGTGACATAATTACAGCTGGTATGGTATGTAACAATTACAGCTGGTATGGTATGTAGGACATCATTACAGCTGGTATGGTATGTAACATAATTACAGCTGGTATGGTATGTAACATAATTACAGCTGGTATGGTATGTAACATAATTACAGCTGGTATGGTACGTAACATCATTACAGCTGGTATGGTATGTAACATAATTACAGCTGGTATGGTATGTTACATCATTACAGCTGGTATGGTATGTAACATCATTACAGCTGGTATGGTATGTAACATCATTACAGCTGGTATGGTATGTAACATCATTACAGCTGGTATGGTATGTAACATCATTACAGCTGGTATGGTATGTAACATCATTACAGCTGGTGTGGTATGTAACATAATTACAGCTGGTATGGTATGTAGGACATCATTACAGCTGGTGTGGTATGTAGGACATAATTACAGCTGGTATGGTATGTAACATCATTACAGCTGGTATGGTATGTAACATCATTGCAGCTGGTATGGTATGTAACATCATTACAGCTGGTATGGTATGTAACATCATTACAGCTGGTATGGTATGTAACATCATTACAGCTGGTATGGTATGTAACATCATTACAGCTGGTATGGTATGTAACATCATTACAGCTGGTATGGTATGTAACATCATTACAGCTGGTATGGTATGTAACATCATTACAGCTGGTATGGTATGTAGGACATCATTACAGCTGGTATGGTATGTAACATAATTACAGCTGGTATGGTATGTAACATCATTACAGCTGGTATGGTATGTAGGACATCATTACAGCTGGTATGGTATGTAACATCATTACAGCTGGTGTGGTATGTAACATCATTATAGCTGGTATGGTATGTAACATCATTACAGCTGGTATGGTATGTAACATCATTACAGCTGGTATGGTATGTAACATCATTACAGCTGGTATGGTATGTAACATCATTACAGCTGGTATGGTATGTAACATCATTACAGCTGGTATGGTATGTAACATCATTACAGCTGGTATGGTATGTAACATAATTACAGCTGGTATGGTATGTAACATCATTACAGATGTCGTTCTCCCCCTGAACAGGCAATTAACCCACTGTTCCCCTGAACAGACAGTTAACCCACTGTTCCCCTGAACAGGCAGTTAACCCACTGTTCCCCTGAACAGGCAGTTAACCCACTGTTCCCCTGAACAGGCAGTTAACCCACTGTTCCCCTGAACAGGCAGTTAACCCACTGTTCCCCGGTAGGCCGTCATTGTAAATAAGAATTTGGTCTTAACTGACTTGCCTGGTTAAATTAAAAAAGCATCAGTCTGGTCCTTTTAGCGAAAATATATCTTTACCCGAAACATCTCTCTATATTTTCTGCTTCTTCCATAGGTTGTTATCGGCCCAGCAGGATCAGCAATGTGAGGAGACTCTCCATCTGTCAGCTGACCACTCCAACAGAGACAACAGGAAGAGCTGTTGCAAGTAGGACAGGAACATAGAGCTAGACAGAGGGCTTATCTTTGTATCTGTGCCATAATGGCTGTTGTGACATCATGGGCAGCGCCATTGTGGACTTTCTCCATTTTTAAAGTGGGACATTTTCTTCTTATTTTGTGTTTTATAAAAAGCATTTTTATCTACACCGAACAAAAATATAAACTCAACATGTAAAGTGTTGGTCTCATGTTTCATGAGCTGAAATAAAAGATCACAGAAACGTTCCATACGCACAAAAACCTTATTTCTCTCAAATGTTTTGGACAGATTTGTTGACATTCCTGTTAGTGAGCATTTCTCCTTTGCAAAGATAATCCATCCACCTGACAGGTGTGGTATATCAAGAACCTGATTAAACAGCATGATCATTACACAGGTGCACCTTGTGCTAGGGACAATAAAAGGCCACTCTAAAATGTGCAGTTTTGTCACGCAACACAACGCCACAGATGTCTCAAGTTGAGAGAGCGTGCAATTGGCATGCTGACTGCAGGAATGTCCACCAGAACTGTTGCCAGAGAATTAAATGTTCATTTCTCTATCATAAGCCGCCTCCAACGTCATTTTAGAGAATTTGGCAGTACGTCCATCCGGCCTCACAACCACAAACTACTTGTAACCACGCCAACCCAGGACCTCCACATCCGGCTTCTTCTCCTGCAGATCAGAATCAGACGATGATTCAGTAAAATCGTTGAAATTGTTGTATGTTGCGTTTTTTATGTTTTTGTCCAGTGTACTATTGGTGATTTAGCGCCACCTGCAGTGCTGGAGTTTTGAACCATTTATTTTACATTGGGGGGGAAAATGCATTAATTTATTTTGGCCAATAGATGGCAGTAATGCAACATAAAGCTATTTAAAAATATACATGTGTAACCCACTTTGAAGAAGAAGGCATTGCTCTGATCATTGACAGATGGCTCCCAACCCATAGAAATCCCCACCCCAGTTGACTACTTTAAAATGGCGGAAGCCCTCAATGACAATGTCCATGCTAAAATGGGTTCTAAATCCATCCAGAGTCCTCTTTCTACTTCTATATAGACAGGAAACAGGAAACAGTAGGGACTCATCCAGGGTCCAAAGCTGTTCTAGCAACATGTGTAAGAGAGTGAACGGTGAGATTAGGGTACGATACCATTAACCTAAGCACTTAGAAATACTCTTCTTCACTGTGTATTTTACAAGTGTATGTGGGCCTATAAAACACTGTTAGACATATACAGTAAATACAAACAGTTCTGATGAAGTTTACTGTAAATATATTTTATAGACTGATACATCTTCTATGTAAATATGTTTACTGTAATTATATTTTATAGACTGATATAACATTGTCTATGTTATTATGTTTACTGTAATGTATTGTATAAACTGCCTCATTGTCTATGTAAATATGTTTACTGTAATGTATTGTATAAACTGCTACATTGTCTATGTAAATATGTTTACTGTAATGTATTCTATAGACTGATACATTGTCTATGTAAATATTGTTGTTGTGATACTAATAAAGTTATTGATAAGTAACTATACGTCCTCTGTACTTCTGCATCAAATCTCTTCCCTTCAGCCTCTGTGTCCTTCATTATTATAGTGTTTGGCAACTATTGACCAATAAGTCAAGTACACAGAACAGCCTGCTAGAAACAGCCTGGGGGTAACAGTCTACTGGTGGTAACAGTCTGGTGGTAACAGTCTGGTGGTGGTAACAGTTTACCGGTGGTAACAGTCTGGTGGTGGTAACAGTCTGGTGGTGGTAACAGTCTGGTGGTGGTAACAGTCTGGTGGTAGTAACAGTCTGGTGGTAACAGTCTGGTGGTGGTAACAGTTTACCGGTGGTAACAGTCTGGTGGTGGTAACAGTCTGGTGGTGGTAACAGTCTGGTGGTGTAACAGTCTGGTGGTGTTAACAGTCTGGTGGTGTAAACAGTCTGGTGGTGTTAACAGTCTGGTGGTGTTAACAGTCTGGTGGTAGTAACAGTCTGGTGGTGGTAACAGTCTGGTGGTGGTAACAGCCTGGTGGTGTTAACAGCCTGGTGGTGTTAACAGTCTGGTGGTGGTAACAGCCTGGTGTTAACAGCCTGGTGGTAACAGTCTACTGGTGGTAACAGCCTGGTGGTGTTAACAGTCTGGTGGTGGTAACAGCCTGGTGTTAACAGCCTGGTGGTAACAGTCTACTGGTGGTAACTGTCTGGTGGTAACTGTCTGGTGGTAACAGTCTGGTGGTGTTAACAGTCTGGTGGTGTTAACAGTCTGGTGGTGGTAACAGTCTGTTGGTGGTAACAGTCTTGTGGTGGTAACAGTCTTGTGGTGGTAACAGTCTGGTGGTGGTAACAGTCTGGTAGTAACAGCCTGGTGGTGGTAACAGCCTGGTGGTGGTAACAGTCTGGTGGTAACAGTCTGGTGGTAACAGCCTGGTGGTGGTAACAGCCTGGTGGTGGTAACAGTCTGGTGGTGGTAACAGTCTGGTGGTTGTAACAGCCTGGTGGTAACGGTCTGGTGGTGTTAACAGTCTGGTGGTGTTAACAGTCTGGTGGTGTTAACAGTCTGGTGGTAACAGTTTGTTGGTAACAATCTGGTGGTGGTAACAGTCTGGTGGTAACAGTCTGGTGGTAACAGTATGGTGGTAACAGCCTGGTGGTAACAGTTTGTTGGTAACAGTCTGGTGGTTGTAACAGCCTGGTGGTAACGGTCTGGTGGTGTTAACAGTCTGGTGGTGTTAACAGTCTGGTGGTAACAGTTTGTTGGTAACAATCTGGTGGTGGTAACAGTCTGGTGGTAACAGTCTGGTGGTAACAGTATGGTGGTAACAGCCTGGTGGTAACAGTTTGTTGGTAACAGTCTGGTGTTGGTAAATGTCTGGTGGTAACAGTCTGGTGGTGGTAACAGTCTGGTGGTGGTAACAGTCTGGTGGTGTTAACAGTCTGGTGGTGTTAACAGTCTGGTGGTGTTAACAGTCTAGTGGTGTTATCAGTCTGGTGGTGGTAACTGTCTGGTGGTAACAGTCTGGTGGTGTTAACAGTCTGGTGGTGTTATCAGTCTGGTGGTGGTAACTGTCTGGTGGTAACAGTCTGGTGGTGTTAACAGTCTGGTGGTAACAGTCTGGTGGTAACGGTCTGGTGGTGGTAACAGTCTGGTGGTGGTAACAGCCTGGTGGTAACGGTCTTGTGGTAACGGTCTGTTGGTAACGGTCTGGTGGTGTTAACAGTCTGGTGGTAACTGTCTGGTGGTAAGTCTACTGGTGGTAACAGTCTGGTGGTGGTAACAGTCTGGTGGTGGTAACAGTCTGGTGGTGGTAACAGTCTGGTGGTGGTAACAGTTTGGTGGTAACAGCCTGTTGGTTACAGCCTGGTGGTGTTAACAGTCTGGTGGTGGTAACAGCCTGTTGTTAACAGCCTGGTGGTAACAGTCTACTGGTGGTAACTGTCTGGTGGTAACTGTCTGGTGGTAACAGTCTGGTGGTGGTAACAGTCTGGTGGTGGTAACAGTCTGTTGGTGGTAACAGTCTTGTGGTGGTAACAGTCTGGTGGTGGTAACAGTTTGGTGGTGGTAACAGTCTGGTGGTAACAGTCTGGTGGTAACAGTCTGGTGGTGTTAACAGCCTGGTAACAGTCTACTGGTGGTAACAGTCTGGTGGCAACAGTCTGGTGGCAACAGTCTGGTGGTAACAGTCTGGTGGTGTTAACAGTCTGGTGGTGTTAACAGTCTGGTGGTAACAGTTTGTTGGTAACAATCTGGTGGTGGTAACAGTCTGGTGGTAACAGTCTGGTGGTGGTAACAGTTTGTTGGTAACAGTCTGGTGGTAACAGTTTGTTGGTAACAGTCTGGTGGTTGTAAAATCATGGTGTTAACAGTTTGTTGGTAACAGTTTGTTGGTAACAGTCTGGTGGTGGTAACAGTCTGGTGGTGGTAACAGTCTGGTGGTAACAGTCTGGTGGTGGTAACAGTCTGGTAGTAACAGCCTGGTGGTGTTAACAGTCTGGTGGTAACAGTCTACTGGTGGTAACAGTCTGGTGGTGGTAACGGTCTGGTGGTGTTAACAGTCTGGTGGTAACAGTCAGGTGGTAACTGTCTGGTGGTAACTGTCTGGTGGTAACTGTCTGGTGGTAACAGTCTTGTGGTGTTAACGGTCTGGTGGTGGTAACAGTCTGGTGGTGGTAACAGTCTGGTGGTGGTAACAGTCTGGTGGTGGTAACAGTCTGGTGGTGGTAACAGCCTGGTGGTAACAGTCTGGTGGTAACGGTCTGGTGGTAATGGTCTGGTGGTGTTAACAGTCTGGTGGTAACTGTCTGGTGGTAAGTCTACTGGTGGTAACAGTCTGGTGGTGGTAACAGTCTGGTGGTGGTAACAGTCTGGTGGTAACAGTCTGGTGGTGGTAACAGTCTGGTGGTGGTAACATTCTGGTGGTGGTAACAGTTTGGTGGTAACGGTCTGGTGGTAATGGTCTGGTGGTGTTAACAGTCTGGTGGTAACTGTCTGGTGGTAAGTCTACTGGTGGTAACAGTCTGGTGGTGTTAACAGTCTGGTGGTGGTAACAGTCTGGTGGTAACATTCTGGTGGTGGTAACAGTCTGGTGGTGGTAACATTCTGGTGGTGGTAACAGTTTGGTGGTAACAGTTTGGTGGTAACAGCCTGGTGGTGTTAACAGTCTGGTGGTGGTAACAGCCTTGTGTTAACAGCCTGGTGGTAACTGTCTGGTGGTAACTGTCTGGTGGTAACTGTCTGGTGGTAACAGTCTGGTGGTGTTAACAGTCTGGTAACAGTCTACTGGTGGTAACAGTCTGGTGGTGTTAACAGTCTGGTGGTGTTATCAGTCTGGTGGTGTTAACAGTCTGGTGGTGTTAACAGTCTGGTGGTAACAATCTGGTGGTGGTAACAGTCTGGTGGTAACAGTCTGGTGGTAACAGTCTGGTGATGGTAACAGTTTGTTGGTAACAGTCTGGTGGTAACAGTTTGTTGGTAACAGTCTGGTGGTTGTAACATCATGGTGTTAACAGTTTGTTGGTAACAGTTTGTTGGTAACAGTCTGGTGGTGGTAACAGTCTGGTGGTGGTAACAGTCTGGTGGTGGTAACAGCCTGGTGGTAACAGTCTGGTGGTAACGGTCTGGTGGTAATGGTCTGGTGGTGTTAACAGTCTGGTGGTAACTGTCTGGTGGTAAGTCTACTGGTGGTAACAGTCTGGTGGTGGTAACAGTCTGGTGGTGTTAACAGTCTGGTGGTGGTAACAGTCTGGTGGTAACAGTCTGGTGGTGGTAACAGTCTGGTGGTGGTAACATTCTGGTGGTGGTAACAGTTTGGTGGTAACGGTCTGGTGGTAATGGTCTGGTGGTGTTAACAGTCTGGTGGTAACTGTCTGGTGGTAAGTCTACTGGTGGTAACAGTCTGGTGGTGTTAACAGTCTGGTGGTGGTAACAGTCTGGTGGTGGTAACAGTCTGGTAGTAACAGCCTGGTGGTGGTAACAGCCTGGTGGTGGTAACAGTCTGGTGGTAACAGTCTGGTGGTAACAGCCTGGTGGTGGTAACAGCCTGGTGGTGGTAACAGTCTGGTGGTGGTAACAGTCTGGTGGTTGTAACAGCCTGGTGGTAACGGTCTGGTGGTGTTAACAGTCTGGTGGTGTTAACAGTCTGGTGGTGTTAACAGTCTGGTGGTAACAGTTTGTTGGTAACAATCTGGTGGTGGTAACAGTCTGGTGGTAACAGTCTGGTGGTAACAGTATGGTGGTAACAGCCTGGTGGTAACAGTTTGTTGGTAACAGTCTGGTGGTTGTAACAGCCTGGTGGTAACGGTCTGGTGGTGTTAACAGTCTGGTGGTGTTAACAGTCTGGTGGTAACAGTTTGTTGGTAACAATCTGGTGGTGGTAACAGTCTGGTGGTAACAGTCTGGTGGTAACAGTATGGTGGTAACAGCCTGGTGGTAACAGTTTGTTGGTAACAGTCTGGTGTTGGTAAATGTCTGGTGGTAACAGTCTGGTGGTGGTAACAGTCTGGTGGTGGTAACAGTCTGGTGGTGTTAACAGTCTGGTGGTGTTAACAGTCTGGTGGTGTTAACAGTCTGGTGGTGTTAACAGTCTAGTGGTGTTATCAGTCTGGTGGTGGTAACTGTCTGGTGGTAACAGTCTGGTGGTGTTAACAGTCTGGTGGTGTTATCAGTCTGGTGGTGGTAACTGTCTGGTGGTAACAGTCTGGTGGTGTTAACAGTCTGGTGGTAACAGTCTGGTGGTAACGGTCTGGTGGTGGTAACAGTCTGGTGGTGGTAACAGCCTGGTGGTAACGGTCTTGTGGTAACGGTCTGTTGGTAACGGTCTGGTGGTGTTAACAGTCTGGTGGTAACTGTCTGGTGGTAAGTCTACTGGTGGTAAGTCTACTGGTGGTAACAGTCTGGTGGTGGTAACAGTCTGGTGGTGGTAACAGTCTGGTGGTGGTAACAGTCTGGTGGTGGTAACAGTTTGGTGGTAACAGCCTGTTGGTTACAGCCTGGTGGTGTTAACAGTCTGGTGGTGGTAACAGCCTGTTGTTAACAGCCTGGTGGTAACAGTCTACTGGTGGTAACTGTCTGGTGGCAACTGTCTGGTGGTAACAGTCTGGTGGTGGTAACAGTCTGGTGGTGGTAACAGTCTGTTGGTGGTAACAGTCTTGTGGTGGTAACAGTCTGGTGGTGGTAACAGTTTGGTGGTGGTAACAGTCTGGTGGTAACAGTCTGGTGGTAACAGTCTGGTGGTGTTAACAGCCTGGTAACAGTCTACTGGTGGTAACAGTCTGGTGGCAACAGTCTGGTGGCAACAGTCTGGTGGTAACAGTCTGGTGGTGTTAACAGTCTGGTGGTGTTAACAGTCTGGTGGTAACAGTTTGTTGGTAACAATCTGGTGGTGGTAACAGTCTGGTGGTAACAGTCTGGTGGTGGTAACAGTTTGTTGGTAACAGTCTGGTGGTAACAGTTTGTTGGTAACAGTCTGGTGGTTGTAAAATCATGGTGTTAACAGTTTGTTGGTAACAGTTTGTTGGTAACAGTCTGGTGGTGGTAACAGTCTGGTGGTGGTAACAGTCTGGTGGTAACAGTCTGGTGGTGGTAACAGTCTGGTAGTAACAGCCTGGTGGTGTTAACAGTCTGGTGGTAACAGTCTACTGGTGGTAACAGTCTGGTGGTGGTAACGGTCTGGTGGTGTTAACAGTCTGGTGGTAACAGTCAGGTGGTAACTGTCTGGTGGTAACTGTCTGGTGGTAACTGTCTGGTGGTAACAGTCTTGTGGTGTTAACGGTCTGGTGGTGGTAACAGTCTGGTGGTGGTAACAGTCTGGTGGTGGTAACAGTCTGGTGGTGGTAACAGTCTGGTGGTGGTAACAGCCTGGTGGTAACAGTCTGGTGGTAACGGTCTGGTGGTAATGGTCTGGTGGTGTTAACAGTCTGGTGGTAACTGTCTGGTGGTAAGTCTACTGGTGGTAACAGTCTGGTGGTGGTAACAGTCTGGTGGTGGTAACAGTCTGGTGGTGGTAACAGTCTGGTGGTAACAGTCTGGTGGTGGTAACAGTCTGGTGGTGGTAACATTCTGGTGGTGGTAACAGTTTGGTGGTAACGGTCTGGTGGTAATGGTCTGGTGGTGTTAACAGTCTGGTGGTAACTGTCTGGTGGTAAGTCTACTGGTGGTAACAGTCTGGTGGTGTTAACAGTCTGGTGGTGGTAACAGTCTGGTGGTAACATTCTGGTGGTGGTAACAGTCTGGTGGTGGTAACATTCTGGTGGTGGTAACAGTTTGGTGGTAACAGTTTGGTGGTAACAGCCTGGTGGTGTTAACAGTCTGGTGGTGGTAACAGCCTTGTGTTAACAGCCTGGTGGTAACTGTCTGGTGGTAACTGTCTGGTGGTAACTGTCTGGTGGTAACAGTCTGGTGGTGTTAACAGTCTGGTAACAGTCTACTGGTGGTAACAGTCTGGTGGTGTTAACAGTCTGGTGGTGTTATCAGTCTGGTGGTGTTAACAGTCTGGTGGTGTTAACAGTCTGGTGGTAACAATCTGGTGGTGGTAACAGTCTGGTGGTAACAGTCTGGTGGTAACAGTCTGGTGATGGTAACAGTTTGTTGGTAACAGTCTGGTGGTAACAGTTTGTTGGTAACAGTCTGGTGGTTGTAACATCATGGTGTTAACAGTTTGTTGGTAACAGTTTGTTGGTAACAGTCTGGTGGTGGTAACAGTCTGGTGGTGGTAACAGTCTGGTGGTGGTAACAGCCTGGTGGTAACAGTCTGGTGGTAACGGTCTGGTGGTAATGGTCTGGTGGTGTTAACAGTCTGGTGGTAACTGTCTGGTGGTAAGTCTACTGGTGGTAACAGTCTGGTGGTGGTAACAGTCTGGTATTAACAGTCTGGTGGTGGTAACAGTCTGGTGGTAACAGTCTGGTGGTGGTAACAGTCTGGTGGTGGTAACATTCTGGTGGTGGTAACAGTTTGGTGGTAACGGTCTGGTGGTAATGGTCTGGTGGTGTTAACAGTCTGGTGGTAACTGTCTGGTGGTAAGTCTACTGGTGGTAACAGTCTGGTGGTGTTAACAGTCTGGTGGTGGTAACAGTCTGGTGGTAACATTCTGGTGGTGGTAACAGTCTGGTGGTGGTAACATTCTGGTGGTGGTAACAGTTTGGTGGTAACAGTTTGGTGGTAACAGACGGTTGGTGTTAACAGTCTGGTGGTGGTAACAGCCTTGTGTTAACAGCCTGGTGGTAACTGTCTGGTGGTAACTGTCTGGTGGTAACTGTCTGGTGGTAACTGTCTGGTGGTGTTAACAGTCTGGTAACAGTCTACTGGTGGTAACAGTCTGGTGGTGTTAACAGTCTGGTGGTGTTAACAGTCTGGTGGTGTTAACAGTCTGGTGGTGGTAACAATCTGGTGGTGGTAACAGTCTGGTGGTAACAGTCTGGTGGTAACAGTCTGGTGATGGTAACAGTTTGTTGGTAACAGTCTGGTGGTAACAGTTTGTTGGTAACAGTCTGGTGGTTGTAACATCATGGTGTTAACAGTTTGTTGGTAACAGTTTGTTGGTAACAGTCTGGTGGTGGTAACAGTCTGGTGGTAACAGTCTGGTGGTGGTAACAGTCTGGTAGTAACAGCCTGGTGGTGTTAACAGTCTGGTGGTAACAGTATACTGGTGGTAACAGTCTGGTGGTGGTAACGGTCTGGTGGTGGTAACGGTCTGGTGGTGCTAACGGCCTGGTGGTAACAGTCTGGTGGTGGTAACAGTCTGGTGGTGGTAACAGTTTGTTGGTAACAATCTGGTGGTGGTAACAGTCTGGTGGTAACAGCCTGGTGGTGGTAACAGTTTGTTGGTAACCGTCTGGTGGCTGTAACATCATGGTGTTAACAGAGTGTTGGTAACAGTATGTTGGTAACAGTTTGTTGATAACAGTCTGGTGGTGGTGCTAACAGTCAGGTGGTAACTGTCTGGTGGTAACTGTCTGGTGGTAACTGTCTGGTGGTAACTGTCTGGTGGTGGTAACGGTCTGGTGGTGGTAACAGTCTGGTGGTGTTAATAGTCTGGTGGTGTTAACAGTCTAGTGGTGTTAACAGTCTGGGGTGGTAACAGTCTGGTGGTGGTAACAGCCTGCTATTTTCTTAGCCAGTGATCTGTCTGTTCCTCCTCACCTCTCAGCCGTCTCCTTGTCTTACCTCTCTCCCGTCGGCTTGTATTACCTCTCTCCCGTTTCCTTGTCTTACCTCTCTGCCGACTCCTTGTCTTACCTCTCTGCCGTCGCCTTGTCTTACCTCTCTTCTGTCTCCTTGTCTTACCTCTCTTCTGTCTCCTTGTCTTACCTCTCTGCTGTCGCCTTGTCTTACCTCTCTGCTGTCGCCTTGTCTTACCTCTCTGCTGTCTCCTTGTCTTACCTCTCTACTGTCGACCTTGTCTTACCTCTCTGCCGTCGGATTGTCTTACCTCTCTGCTGTCGCCTTGTCTTAACTCTCTGCTGTCTCCTTGTCTTACCTCTCTTCTGTCTCCTTGTCTTACCTCTCTGCTGTCGCCTTGTCTTACCTCTCTGCTGTCTCCTTGTCTTACCTCTCTTCTGTCTCCTTGTCTTACCTCTCTGCTGTCGCCTTGTCTTACCTCTCTGCTGTCGCCTTGTCTTACCTCTCTGCTGTCTCCTTGTCTTACCTCTCTTCTGTCTCCTTGTCTTACCTCTCTGCTGTCTCCTTGTCTTACCTATCTGCTGTCTCCTTGTCTTACCTCTCTGCTTTCTCCTTGTCTTACCTCTCTGCTAACTCCATGTCTTACCTCTCTGCTTTCTCCTTGTCTTACCTCTCTGCTAAAAGGGGCACGGCAGGTTAAAGGCATGGCAGAGCAGGAGCTTATATCAGTGTCAGTTGCGAGCTCAGCCTGTTGCTCATAACCTTCACGGAAAGCAGGCAGACAGACAGACGTTACAGTACCACCGCCGTGACAGTGGAGTAGAGAGCGGAACATTTCACAGTCTCTGGTAAGACTGTTTACCTCCGGAGGGGTGAGGAGGATTCGCAGTTTGAGTTCAGGTAGGAGTCTTCACTTTTTACTTCCGAACCACCAAGGACACGGACATAGTCAGAATGTGACGTGGTGTGTTGCTGCTAGAGATAGACAGGCATGTAGAGACAGACAGGAATTTACACACAGTTTACATAAATTATATACAAAATAGATCAAATGAACATAGTGCTGTGGGAGAATGAACATAGAGTTGTGGGAGAATTAACATAGAGTTGTAGGAGAATTAACATAGAGTTGTAGGAGAATGAACATAGAGTTGTAGGAGAATGAACATAGAGTTGTAGGAGAATGAACATAGAGTTGTAGGAGAATGAACATAGAGCTGTAGGAGAATGAACATAGAGCTGTAGGAGAATGAACAGTGGACAAATATACAGAGGATATACACATTTACAGTATCAACATAAATATCTAACCAAATATCTATATGTACAGTTCAGATACAGTATAGTACAGTACAGTTCAGATACAGTATAGTACAGTACAGCTAAGATACAGTATAGTACAGTATGTACAGTTCAGATACAGTATAGTACAGTTCAGATACAGTATAGTACAGTTCAGATACAGTATAGTACAGTTCAGATACAGTATAGTACAGTATGTACAGTTCAGATACAGTATAGTACAGTTCAGATACAGTATAGTACAGTATGTACAGTTCAGATACAGTATAGTACAGTTCAGATACAGTATAGTACAGTATGTACAGTTCAGATACAGTATAGTACAGTTCAGATACAGTATAGTACAGTATAGTACTGTTCAGATACAGTATAGTACAGTTCAGATACAGTATAGTACAGTATAGTACTGTTCAGATACAGTATAGTACAGTTCAGATACAGTATAGTACAGTATGTACAGTTCAGATACACTATAGTACAGTATGTACAGTTCAGATACAGTATAGTACAGTTCAGATACAGTATAGTACAGTTCAGATACAGTATAGTACAGTATGTACAGTTCAGATACAGTATAGTACAGTATGTACAGTGCAGATACAGTATAGTACAGTACGTACAGTGCAGATACAGTATGTACAGTATGTACAGTTCAGATACAGTATAGTACAGTTCAGATACAGTTCAGATACAGTATAGTACAGTTCAGATACAGTTCAGATACAGTATAGTACAGTTCAGATACAGTTCAGATACAGTATAGTACAGTTTGTACAGTTCAGATACAGTATAGTACAGTATGTACAGTTCAGATACAGTATAGTACAGTTCAGATACAGTATAGTACAGTTCAGATACAGTATAGTACAGTATGTACAGTTCAGATACAGTATAGTACAGTATGTACAGTTCAGATACAGTATAGTACAGTTCAGATACAGTATAGTACAGTTCAGATACAGTATAGTACAGTTCAGATACAGTATAGTACAGTTCAGATACAGTATAGTACAGTTCAGATACAGTATAGTACAGTATGTACAGTTCAGATACAGAATAGTACAGTATGTACAGTATAGTACAGTATGTACAGTTCAGATACAGTATAGTACAGTTCAGATACAGTATAGTACAGTATGTACATTTCAGATACAGTATAGTGCAGTATGTACAGTTCAGATACAGTATAGTGCAGTTTGTACAGTTCAGATACAGTATAGTACAGTAAGTACAGTTCAGATACAGTATAGTACAGTTCAGATACAGTACAGTACAGTTCAGATACAGTATAGTACAGTACAGTTCAGATACAGTATAGTACAGTTCAGATACAGTATAGTACAGTATGTACAGTTCAGATACAGTATAGTACAGTTCAGATACAGTATAGTACAGTAGGTACAGTTCAGACACAGTATAGTACAGTATGTACAGTTCAGAGATCAAACAGTGTTTCTGCTTCTACTCATAGAGAGATGACAAAGAGGCACGGGACGTTTTCCCGTGACAGGAGGGTGGTTTACAGTTACATGATATGACTTAGTGAAGTGTGACGGGATATTGTTTCGACTGACGTTTACAGTTTCAGTTAAACTGCAGACCGCGTTGAGAAGATGATAGGTCGGTACGTGTCGTGTTGGATTTTTGTTTTTGTGTCCCGTCTCCTCTGACATTAAGACTACGTTATTTTGATCATTTGAACAGACGTGAACACATCGACTGACGACTCGTTGATGCTACGTGATGTCTCAATGCCCCGATATTGCTAAATCTAAGCTGACACAACCTATCTGACATAGTGAACCATTGCCTAAGAAGGCTCAAGAGCCGGAATAACAAACAAGCGTAGAAAACCTCACAACTAGTTCAAGACAGATCAGTCGGCTGTATTTTCTTGTGTGTAGTTTGTACGCTTGTTTTTTGGATACTAGTTGTTCCTGTCTGTACCTGGATCTAGTTGTTCCTGTCTGCAGCAGTACCTGGATCTAGTTGTTCCTGTCAGTACCTGGATCTAGTTGTTCCTGTCTGCATCAGTACCTGGATCTAGTTGTTCCTGTCTGCATCAGTACCTGGATCTAGTTGTTCCTGTCAGTACCTGGATCTAGTTGTTCCTGTCTGCATCAGTACCTGGATCTAGTTGTTCCTGTCAGCAGCAGTACCTGGATCTAGTTGTTCCTGTCAGCAGCAGTACCTGGATCTAGTTGTTCCTGTCAGCAGCAGTACCTGGATCTAGTTGTTCCTGTCTGCATCAGTACCTGGATCTAGTTGTTCCTGTCAGTACCTGGATCTAGTTGTTCCTGTCAGTACCTGGATCTAGTTGTTCCTGTCAGTACCTGGATCTAGTTGTTCCTGTCTGCATCAGTACCTGGATCTAGTTGTTCCTGTCTTAATCAGTACCTGGATCTAGTTGTTCCTGTCTTCATCAGTACCTGGATCTAGTTGTTCCTGTCAGTACCTGGATCTAGTTGTTCCTGTCAGTACCTGGATCTAGTTGTTCCTGTCTGCAGCAGTACCTGGATCTAGTTGTTCCTGTCTGCATCAGTACCTGGATCTAGTTGTTCCTGTCAGCAGCAGTACCTGGATCTAGTTGTTCCTGTCTGCATCAGTACCTGGATCTAGTTGTTCCTCTCTGCATCAGTACCTGGATCTAGTTGTTCCTGTCAGTACCTGGATCTAGTTGTTCCTGTCTGCATCAGTACCTGGATCTAGTTGTTTCTGTCTGCATCAGTACCTGGATCTAGTTGTTCCTGTCTGCATCAGTACCTGGATCTAGTTGTTCCTGTCAGTACCTGGATCTAGTTGTTCCTGTCAGTACCTGGATATAGTTGTTCCTGTCAGTACCTGGATCTAGTTGTTCCTGTCAGTACCTGGATCTAGTTGTTCCTGTCTGCATCAGTACCTGGATCTAGTTGTTCCTATCAGCATCAGTACCTGCAGCAGTACCTGGATCTAGTTGTTCCTGTCAGTACCTGGATCTAGTTGTTCCTGTCAAGAGCAGTACCTGGATCTAGTTGTTCCTGTCAGCAGCAGTACCTGGATCTAGTTGTTCCTGTCAGCAGCAGTACCTGGATCTAGTTGTTCCTGTCAGCAGCAGTACCTGGATCTAGTTGTTCCTGTCAAGAGCAGTACCTGGATCTAGTTGTTCCTGTCTGCCTCAGTACCTGGATCTAGTTGTTCCTGTCAGTACCTGGATCTAGTTGTTCCTGTCTGCATCAGTACCTGGATCTAGTTGTTTCTGTCTGCATCAGTACCTGGATCTAGTTGTTCCTGTCAGTACCTGGATCTAGTTGTTCCTGTCAGTACCTGGATCTAGTTGTTCCTGTCAGTACCTGGATCTAGTTGTTCCTGTCAGTACCTGGATCTAGTTGTTCCTGTCTGCATCAGTACCTGGATCTAGTTGTTCCTATCAGCATCAGTACCTGCAGCAGTACCTGGATCTAGTTGTTCCTGTCAGTACCTGGATCTAGTTGTTCCTGTCAAGAGCAGTACCTGGATCTAGTTGTTCCTGTCAGCAGCAGTACCTGGATCTAGTTGTTCCTGTCAAGAGCAGTACCTGGATCTAGTTGTTCCTGTCAAGAGCAGTACCTGGATCTAGTTGTTCCTGTCAGCAGCAGTACCTGGATCTAGTTGTTCCTGACGTTTCTCTAAACCAGGCTATAGGCTTCATGTGCACCACCAAGTCAGAACAGTAGAGTAAGTTATGAGGGGGGACCAAATTGTTAGGTTGAGTAACATGGGCTACTAACAGCTTACTACACAACATTCACTTAGTATTACTTTCTTAGCTACAGTATACATATCTCCCTGGCATATTACATCATTTATGCAGCAGCATACAATACATTTTTGCACTCACCTTCTTGTGCTGTGCTCACTTGAACAGGAAGGTGGCACGGCGGTCCTTTCCTGTGGGCAAATTTCATCATCAGTCTGTCATTCCCTGGATTAATGAGTAATGTTTATGTTCAATGGCCGATGAGCACCGATACGTTTTATCTATAATCTCTCTTCATATGACAAGGATTGAAAAGGATTTGCCAGTAGATTGACAACGTGATTCATGGTGACTGGTAGCTAAGATTTTGAAAATATGATGTTGACATGATCAGTCCAATCAAAGCTGCCTGTAGATATAACGATGATGTGACATAATTTTATCTGTGGCCAATGACCTTGAGCCTTCTTGGATGGGCACTTCTAATGTAACTCTATGGCAGCACCCAAGCGGGCTTGAACTGCCTAGCTCTCCCTGTAGATTTTGCGGTGACGCAGTGTCCCCCATGAGTGACAGAACACTGAGCCAATCCTGGCGTAACTAGAGAACATGACCAACCCCTACTCTCTGTATTTTCTGCTGGCTTCTCCACCACCACCCCCATGAGTGATGGCAATAAAAGTGAGCATTTTTGTCACACGACACAATGCCAAAGATATCTCAAGTTGAGGGAGAGTGCAATTGGCATGCTGACTGCAGGAATGTCCATCAGAGCTGTTGTCAGAGAATTTAATGTTAATTTCTCTACCATAAGCCGCCTCCAACATTGTTTTTGAGAATTTGGCAGTACGTCCAACTGGCGTCACAACCGCAGACCACATACGTGTATGGCGTCAGGTGGGCAATGTCAACGTTGTGAACGGAGTGCCCCATGGTGGCAGTTGGGTAATGGTATGGGCAGGCATAAGCTACGGACAATGAACACAATTGCATTTTATTGATGGCAATTTGAATGCACAGAGATGCCGTGAAGAGATCCTGAGGCCCATTGTCGTGCCACTCATCCGCCTCCATCACCTCATGTTTCAGCAAGGATCTGTACGCAATTCCTGGAAGCTGAAAATGTCCCAGTTCTTCCATGACCTGCACACTCACCAGACATGTCACCCATTGAGCATGTTTGGGATGCTCTGGATTGACGTGTACGACAGCGTGTTTCAGTTCCCACCAATATCCAGTAACTTCGCACAGCCGTTGAAGAGGAGTGGGACAACATTCCACAGACCACAATCAACAGCCTGATTAACTCTGTGCCAAGCTGCATGAGGCAAATGTTCACACAGATACTCACTGGTTCCACGACCCATTAAAAGAAGGTATCTGTGACCAACAGATGCATATCTGTATTCCCAGTCACTTTAAAATCCATCGATTTGGGCCTAAAGAATTTATTTCAATTGACTGACTTCATTATATGAACTGAACTGAAACTACGGAATAATCTTTGAAATTGTTGTGTTTAATACTTTTATAAATTCTATTTACTAAAAAGACCAAACTTACAGAAAATATATATATTAAATAAATATATTACTATTTAGACCAACAATCTTAAAAATAACACGTCTGTGTTCTCTTGTTTTCAGGATGGAGACATATGATGAGAAAAACACATGTGGGATGATTTGTCTGAAATATCTGCTATTGACCTTTAACCTTCTCTTCTGGGTGAGTCTGCATGTCTGTCTACTATTGACCTTTAACCTTTGCTTCTGGGTGAGTATGCCTGTCTGTCTACTATTGGCCTTTAACCTTTGCTTCTGGGTGAGTCTGCCTGTCTGTCTACTATTGACCTTTAACCTTTGCTTCTGGGTGGGTCTGTCTGTCTGTCTACTATTGACCTTTAACCTTTTCTTCTGGGTGAGTCTGCCTGTCTGTCTGTCTACTATTGACCTTTAACCTTTGCTTCTGGGTGAGTCTGCCTGTCTGTCTACTATTGACCTTTAACCTTTGCTTCTGGGTGGGTCTGTCTGTCTGTCTACTATTGACCTTTAACCTTTGCTTCTGGGTGAGTCTGCCTGTCTGTCTGTCTACTATTGACCTTTAACCTTTGCTTCTGGGTCAGTCTGCCTGTCTGTCTGTCTACTATTGACCTTTAACCTTTGCTTCTGGGTCAGTCTGCCTGTCTGTCTGTCTACTATTGACCTTTAACCTTCTATTCTGGGTGAGTCTGCCTGTCTGTCTACTATTGACCTTTAACCTTTGCTTCTGGGTGAGTCTGCCTGTCTGTCTACTATTGACCTTTAACCTTTGCTTCTGGGTGAGTCTGTCTGTCTGTCTACTATTGACCTGTCTATCTGCTATGTCTGTCTGTCTGTCTGTCTATCTGCTATGTCTGTTTGTCTGTCTGCCTGTCTGTCAGCCTGCCTGCCTGCCTGTCTGTCTGTCTGTCTGTCTGTCTGTCTGTCTGTCTGGCAGAACAACATCTTTTTTTGGGGGGCAGAAATGTTGCTTAACTTGTCCTATATGTTATAACAAAGCAGTAGATTCTATAGACAGGTTTAACCCTTTGCATGTCTGTACACTAAATGAACCTGAAATAATATAAACCGTTAAGTCTCTAACCTGTCAGCGACTGATAGTCTCCTACTGCCTGTATTTGATTGGTGCTAGGAATCTACTAGTTATCATGCTATTGAAAATTGTCTGTGTTCTGAATTGAAATAATTTAATTTAATGGAATTGATTTGAAAGGGAATTGAATTGAGTGGTTTTGAATTCCCCTGCTGTGTGTGTGTGTGTGTGTGCGCGTGTGTGTGTGTGTGTGTGCGCGTGTGCGTGTCCTCTTTCAGCTGGCAGGTGGAGTGATGATGGCGGTGGGGGTGTGGACCCTCGTAGAGAAGAGTGACTACATCAGCCTCCTCAACTCCACCTTCTACTCTGCCTCTGCCTACATCCTCATAGCTGCCGGGGCTATCGTTGTCTTCACTGGGATCGTAGGCTGCTGTGCCACCCTCAAGGAGATGAGGAGTCTGCTAATAGTGGTGATCCTCCGATCAATCAATCAACCAATCAACCAATCAATCAACCAATCAATCAACCAATCAATCAACCAATCAACCAATCCTCCGATCAACCAACCAACCAATCAACCAATCAATCAATCAACCAACCAATCAACCAATCAATCAACCAATCCTCCGATCAACCATGCAAACAACCAATCAACCAATCAATCAACCAATCCTCTGATCAATCAATCAACCAATCAATCAACCAATCAATCAACCAATCAATCAACCAATCAACCAACCAATCAATCAACCAATCAATCAACCAATCAATCAACCAATCAACCAATCAATCAACCAATCCTCCAATCAATCAACCAATCAACCAACCAATCAACCAATCAACTAACCAATTAACCAATCAATCAACCAATCAATCCATTTACAAAGCCCTATATCAAATCAGCAGTTGTGACACAGTGTCTCGAAACCGGAAACACTCTAACTAACACACGATATCAATCAAACGTAATGGTACACATCCACACTGGTTAAACCTTATAAACAGCACATATACCTGAAATGACATTCACACAGCTTCTTCTACACCCTCGGAGACTCCCTTTACGATTAATGATTTAATATAAACATTAAAAAACACTCTTTACTTTCAAAATGATTTAATAGAAACATTAAAAAACACCCTTTACTTTCAAAACGATTTAATATAAACATTAAAATCCGTTCACATATAAACTCCTGTCAATTAAACACAGAAAAAAGGAGGCAGAAAAAAGGGGTAATGGATGTATGTACACTATATATACACACACACACACACACACACACACACACACACACACACACACACACACACACACACACACACATATACACACTACCGTTCAAAAGTTTGGGGTCACTTAGAAAATGTCCTTGTTTTTTGAAAGAAAAGCACATTTTTTTTTGTCCATTTAAAATAACATCAAATTTATCAGAAATACAATATAGGCATTGTTAATTTTGTAAATTACTATGGTAACGGCTGATTTTTTTAATGGTATATCTACGTAAAGAGGCCCATTATCAGAAACCATCACTCCTGTGGTCCAATGGCACCTTGTGTTAGCTAATCCAAGTAATGACATTTTGTGGCCACTAGCTGGCGATGATATAGCTTAAAGCCATTTACTAACCATAGGGAACCCAATTTAAAGAAGACAATGCTCAGATAAGTGGCTGATTTCTCCGAAAAACATAGTAATCCCCAACCAGTTGACTACTTTAAAATGGTGGAATCTCTCAATGGCAATGTCCGAAACAGGTTTATATGCATCTAGACTCCTCTATCTACCTCTATGATATAAACAGAACCAGACGAAAATACACTGTCTGAAATGCACGTGTCATAAATATCACGCAGAATAATGCCGTGTGTGTATCTTTAAGAGTTTAGATACGGAGCATGAGTCACGAGAGAGGAATGAGGGGCATCACCGGTATGGTGGTTGGAGAGACAGAGCAAGAGTGGGGTGGAGAGTGGGGAGAAGTGGGGGTAGGGGGAGAGGAGGTGGAGAGTGGGGAGAAGTGGGGGTAGGGGGAGAGGAGGTGGAGAGTGGGGAGAAGTGTGGGTAGGGGGAGAAGAGGTGGAGAGAGGAGAAGAGGTGGGGAGTGGGGAGTGGGGAGAAGTGGTGGGGAGAAGTGGGGGTAGGGGGAGAGGAGGGGCTATAGAGGAGAGAGGGCTTTGCTTTGCAATGTAAACATATGTTTCCCATGTCAGTAAAGTCCCTTAAATGTAATTGAATTGAAATTGAGAGGGGAGAGGAGGGACAAAAGGGAGAGATAGAGAGACAGCAACACAATTAGACCCGACCAAATCATGAGAAAGCAAAAATATAATTACTTGACACATTGGAAAGAATTAACAAAAAACAGAGCAAACTAGCTTTGATTATGTACAGACTTAGTGAGCATAGCCTTGCTATTGAGAAAGGCCGCCGTAGGCAGACATGGCTCTCAAGAGAAGACATGCTATGTGCAGACTGCCCACAAAATGAGGTGGAAACTGAGCTGCACTTCCTAACCTCCTGCCCAATGTATGACCATATTAGAGAGACATATTTCCCTCAGATTACACAGATCCACAAAGAATTCGAAAACAAATCCAATTTTGATAAACTCCCATATCTACTGGGTGAAATTCCACAGTGTGCCATCACAGCAGCAAGATTTGTGACCTGTTGCCACGAGAAAAGGGCAACCAGTGAAGACCAAACACCATTGTAAATACAACCCATATTTATGCTTATTTATTTTTAATTATGTACGTGAACTATTTGCACATCATTTCAACACTGTATATATATAATATGACATTTGAAATCTCTTCATTGCTTTAGAACTTGTGTGAGTGTAATATTTACTGTTCACTTCATTATTAGTTTTTTTATCCTTTTAACTTGCTTTGAACTGAATTGAGAGACAGAGAGGGGGGGGGGTGTTAGAGGAGAGGGAGAGAGAGGGGTGGGGAGAGGGGGTGAGAGAGAGGGGGAAAGGGTTAGAGGAGAGGGAGAGAGAGGTGGAGAGCGGGTTAGAGGAGAGGGAGAGAGAGAGGTGGTGAGATTGTTAGAGGAGAGGAGAGGAGAGGAGAGAGAGAGGTGGGGAGAGAGTTAGAGGAGAGAGAGAGAGGGGTGTGGGAGAGAGAGAGTGAGAGAGAGAGAGGGGGAGAGGGTTAGAGGAGAGGGAGAGAGAGGGGTGGGGAGAGGGGGAGAGAGAGGGAGAGAGAGAGGGGGATATGGTTAGAGG
>NC_143025.1:5282500-5365000 GCF_057628025.1 Oncorhynchus mykiss | reverse complement strand
ACCGTAACATTTAAAACTAATTCCCATTCAACATGTGGGCTACTCTGTGACTTGTTACAGTTGATTCCTTAAATGCACAGTGGCGTTTATAGGTATATTTAGATGATGACTATGGCAAGAAGGTATATTTGAAGCACGATTAGTCATAGTTATGTCATGTCGGATATAGTTACATCCATCCTTGTGCATTATTTAGTTATCAGACTAGTAAACCTACTGTATTCTTAGCTAATTCAGTCACTGACACAAACCACGTTCTGGTATGACCTAAAACATTCTGGTATGACCTAAAACGTTCTGGTATGACCTAAAACATTCTGGTATGACCTAAAACATTCTGGTATGACCTAAAACGTTCTGGTATGACCTAAAACATTCTGGTATGACCTAAAACATTCTGGTATGACCTAAAACGTTCTGGTATGACCTAAAACATTCTGGTATGACCTAAAACATTCTGGTATGACCTAAAACGTTCTGGTATGACCTAAAACATTCTGGTATGACCTAAAACGTTCTGGTATGACCTAAAACATTCTTCTACTATATTAAACCTTCTTGTATTTCCTAAAACTTTATTATAATAACTATTAAAATCAAATAATATCTCCTGAATATTTTATTTATTTATTCAACCTTTATTTATTCCTGAATAACACACATCTTCCTGCATGTCCACAATCGTTTTATATTCCTGTTTGCTCCTCTGCATACATTCATCCCTGTTTTCCGTCTTTTTCAAATTCCTACTTTTCTTTTCTTTCTCCTTTTGTGGCTTTCTTCCCCGTCCAGTGTTTCCCTTTCTGTCAGCAGGTAATTATCCTCCCGTTTGATTCCTCCTTTCTATCAAACTCTGTGTCTCTGATCTCACTGTTCAGAATATTCTTCTACTGTTATTTCTGATCCAATCACATCTCCTTACTACTGTATGAAAAATAAACATACAGTACCAGTCAAAAGTTTGGACACACCTCCTCATTCAAGGGTTTTTCTTTCTTTCTTTTTTGCTATTTTCTACATTGTAGAATAAAATTGAAGACTTCAACACTATGAAATAACACATATGGAATCATGTAGTAACCAAAAAAAAACGTGGTGTGGTTTCTAGTAGTAGTGGTTTCTTTGCAGCAATTCGACCATGAATGTCTGATTCACCCAGTCACCTCTGAACAGTTGATGTTGAGATGTGTCTGTTACTTGAACTCTGTGAAGCGTTTATTTGGGCTGCAATTTCTGATGCTGGTAACTCTAATGAACTCATCCTCTGCAGCAGAGGTAAATCTGGGTCTTCCTTTCCTGTGGCGGTCCTCATGAGAGCCAGTTTGGTCATTGAGCTTGATGGTTTTTGCGACTGTACCTGAAAAAACTTTCAAAGTTCTTGACATTTTCCATATTGACGGACCTTCATGTCTTAAAGTAATGATGGACTCTCGTTTCTCTTTTCTTATTTGAGATGTTCTTGCCATAATATTGGACATAATTTAATAAGATGTCACAACACAACTAATTGGTTCGAACACATTAAGAAGGAAAGAAATTCCACAAATTAACTTTTAAGAAGGCACACCTGTTAATTGAAATGCATTCCAGGTGACTACCTCATGAATCTGGTTGAGAGAATACCAAGAGTGTGCAAAGGTGTCATCAAGGCAAAGGGTGGCTACTTTGAAGAATCTCAAATATAAAATATACATTTTGTTTAACACTTTTTTGGTTACTACATGATTCCACATGTGTTATTTCACAGTTTTGACGTCTTCACTATTATTCTACAATGTTGAAAATAGTCCAAATATAGAAAAACCCTGGAATGAGAAGGTGGCCTAGGTCCTAACTTTGGACTGGGACTGAAGAACTGTACATAATATTCAAATACCAGGGTTGGGGTCAATTCTAATTCATGAACCTGAAGGCAAAAATATAGATTTCCCGCCTAAATAGTCCAAATGAATACACAATAACTGGTAATGCTGCATAGTTATAGAAAGGTTTGGAATTCATCTTTCTGGTAAAAAAAAATATAGTTATAAATTGATGAGGTGTACTCATCTTTGAGGATACAAGCTCAAGTACATTAGTACAAATATTTAGAAAATATATGAATTTTTTAAAAACATTTATTTTTCCTATTCAACAAAAGGCAATAGGGTTTGAAATGAATTAAATGCTTTATAAATATAGTAACAATCAAAATGTGAAATCTTATAGTAAGTAGTTTATCCTTTCTTATAACTGTAAAATATATTTTATTGTACTGTACATTATTAGCACAATTTTCAAAGAACCGACGACAGATGCCAAACGTCCTCTGAGTGAGTCAGAGGCACCATTCAAATGTGAGTCGCTACAGATTTAAGCTCAAAGTCATTTTGTCTGTCTGTGACCAAGATAAAGTAGTCTTGTTTCAATTCTACCAAATAATTTATTATATTTCCTGTTGAGAGTTATGAATCCATCTGAGAACATCATAGCGAGATGATCTTGCTATTGTTGAATCCACTAGACTCTCCATTTCATATGCTCTGATCAGGGCCGGCTCAAGCCTTTTAGGCTAGAGCCTAAGTGAGATTTTGTTGGGGGGCTCCCCACCTCACTGCAAAACATATTAGTGGCCCCCCTCTTGCCGCAATAAATATACTTATAGACACACATATATATATATATATATATATATATATATATATATATATATATATATATATATATATATATATATATATGTGTGTGTATATAAGTTCATTTCCTGCAATTTTTCAAATATTGCCATTGGGGCAAAGATAACTTTTTGTAATTTTATTACAACTTTTATGCAATTCTACTCATTTTGCCATGGGGTGGAGATAAATCTTTGCTTTTTTAAAGCTAATTCCAAACAATTCTACTCATTTTGCCATGGGGTGAAGAAACAGTGCCTTGCGAAAGTATCCGGCCCCCTTGAACTTTGCGACCTTTTGCCACATTTCAGGCTTCAAACATAAAGATATAAAACTGTATTTTTTTGTGAAGAATCAACAACAAGTGGGCCACAATCACGAAGTGGAACGACATTTATTGGATATTTCAAACTTTTTTAACAAATCAAAAACTGAAAAATTGGGCGTGCAAAATTATTCAGCCCCTTTACTTTCAGTGCAGCAAACTCTCTCCAGAAGTTCAGTGAGGATCTCTGAATGATCCAATGTTGACCTAAATGACTAATGATGATAAATACAATCCACCTGTGTGTAATCAAGTCTCCGTATAAATGCACCTGCACTGTGATAGTCTCAGAGGTCCGTTAAAAGCGCAGAGAGCATCATGAAGAACAAGGAACACACCAGGCAGGTCCGAGATACTGTTGTGAAGAAGTTTAAAGCCAGATTTGGATACAAAAAGATTTCCCAAGCTTTAAACATCCCAAGGAGCACTGTGCAAGCGATAATATTGAAATGGAAGGAGTATCAGACCACTGCAAATCTACCAAGACCTGGCCGTCCCTCTAAACTTTCAGCTCATACAAGGAGAAGACTGATCAGAGATGCAGCCAAGAGGCCCATGATCACTCTGGATGAACTGCAGGGATCTACAGCTGAGGTGGTAGACTCTGTCCATAGCACAACAATCAGTCGTATATTGCACAAATCTGGCCTTTATGGAAGAGTGGCAAGAAGAAAGCCATTTCTTAAAGATATCCATAAAAAGTGTTGTTTAAAGTTTGCCACAAGCCACCTGGGAGACACACCAAACATGTGGAAGAAGGTGCTCTGGTCAGATGAAACCAAAATTGAACTTTTTGGCAACAATGCAAAACGTTATGTTTGGCGTAAAAGCAACACAGCTGAACACACCATCCCCACTGTCAAACATGGTGGTGGCAGCATCATGGTTTGGGCCTGCTTTTCTTCAGCAGGGACAGGGAAGATGGTTAAAGTTGATGGGAAGATGGATGGAGCCAAATACAGGACCATTCTAGAAGAAAACCTGATGGAGTCTGCAAAAGACCTGAGACTGGGACGGAGATTTGTCTTCCAACAAGACAATGATCCAAAACATAAAGCAAAATCTACAATGGAATGGTTCAAAAATAAACATATCCAGTTGTTAGAATGGCCAAGTCAAAGTCCAGACCTGAATCCAATCGAGAATCTGTGGAAAGAACTGAAAACTGCTGTTCACAAATGCTCTCCATCCAACCTCACTGAGCTCGAGCTGTTTTGCAAGGAGGAATGGGAAAAAAATTCAGTCTGTCGATGTGCAAAACTGATAGAGACATACCCCAAGTGACTTACAGCTGTAATCGCAACAAAAGGTGGCGCTACAAAGTATTAACTTAAGGGGGCTGAATAATTTTGCACGCCCATTTTTTCAGTTTTTGATTTGTTAAAAAAGTTTGAAATATCCAATAAATGTCGTTCCACTTCATGATTGTGTCCCACTTGTTGTTGATTCTTCACAAAAAAATATAGTTTTATATCTTTATGTTTGAAGCCTGAAATGTGGCAAAAGGTCGCAAAGTTCAAGGGGGCCGAATACTTTCGCAAGGCACTGTAAATCTTTGCTTTTTTAAAGCTAATTCCCAACAATTCTACTCATTTTGCCATGAGGTGGAGATAAATCTTAGCTTTTTTAAAGCTAATTCCCAACAATTCTACTCATTTTGCCATGGGGTGGAGATAAATCTTTGCTTTTTTACAGCTAATTCCCAACAATTCTACTCATTTTGCCATGGGGTGGAGATAGATCTTTGCTTTTTTAAAGCTAATTCCCAACAATTCTACTCATTTTGCCATGGGGTGGAGATAAATCTTTGCTTTTTTAAAGCTAATTCCCAACAATTCTACTCATTTTGCCATGACGTATGCCATGTTTATATATACTTTGGTTTGGGGCCTCCTAGTGGCCGGAGTCCCTAACGACAGCTTACGGTCACTTATGCCTGGAGCCGGCCCTGGCGCTATTGCAAGCGCAGCTACCAGGTTCACAGGCACAGGAAATCATTCCTTTGTCTGGATAGGCCAGAAAATGTGACGTGTCACTCCCTATGCAAATGTACGATTTCCTGTGTCTGTGACCCTCACAGCTGCGCTTGCAGTAGCGCAGGTGAATCCGGATAACCAGTGCTTTTAGGGAGTGTAAAGCAATTGATGTTGCGCTCACAAAGAAATATCGGTTGGAACTGGTTCAGTCGAAGAAATATCGGTTGGAACTGGTTCAGTCGAAGAAATATCGGTTGGAACTGGTCCAGTCAAAGAAATATCATTTGGAACTGGTCCAGTCGAAGAAATATCAGGTGGAACTGGTCCAGTCAAAGTCACCTAAAAAGGGAACTTAAAAGTTAAATTCATTCAATTCAGGAAGTGATTTGAATTTAAAATGTGAAACATTTTACTTTTAAAATAAAAAAAACATTGTTTTCATTCGATTTATTTATCAGTTTTATTTAAGCTTTATTTAACTAGGCAAGTCAGTTCTTCAAATTCTTATTTACAACGACGGACTACCAAAATGCAAAAGGCCTCCTTAGGGGACAGGGGGCTGGGATTCAACATTTTAAATAAATAAAATATAAATATAGGACAAAACACACATCACGACAAGAGAGACGACACAACACTACATAAAGAGAGACAACACAACACTACATAAAGAGAGACAACACAACACTACATAAAGAGAGACAACACAACACTACATAAAGAGAGACAACACAACACTACATAAAGAGAGACACCACAACACTACACAAAGAGAGACAACACAACACTACATAAAGAGAGACAACACAACACTACATAAAGAGAGACAACACAACACTACACAAAGAGAGACAACACTACATAAAGAGAGACAACACAACACTACATAAAGAGAGACAACACTACATAAAGAGAGACAACACAACACTACATAAAGAGAGACAACCCAACACTACATAAAGAGAGACACCACAACACTACACAAAGAGAGACAACACAACACTACATAAAGAGAGACAACACAACACTACACAAAGAGAGACAACACAACACTACATAAAGAGAGACCTAAGACAATATTTATTGAGAAATATTGAAAATAAATTATATATGTTTAATTACTGAATTCGATTCTAATTGACCCCAACCCTGTCGAACCCTGTCCATCCTCCTTTACAGTTGCACGACTGTCTCAGTGTTGGTAAGTTGTAGATTTCATAGATTGTCATTGGCTCCTGTGTATGTCTCTACACAGCTGGATAAGGAGCTGCAACACAACCTGAAGGAGACCATGGTTCAGAAATACCAGCAGTCTGGAGAGGAGAGCATCACCAGTGCAGTGGACAAGCTGCAGCAGGAGGTAAATGAATGACAGAAGCTTCCTGTAAATGCTGTTCCAACCACCATGTTTCATTCAGATAGAGGTCATGGTTTAGGCTGCTTGGTTTGGAGTGCATATTGTAACGAATCAGACGTTGATAAGACAGATAACTCCTCCCCCTTTCTTGGAGCAGGGGTTACTGGCGCATCACATTAAATACATCACATTATATACATCACATTATATTATATACATCACATTATATACATCACATTATATACATCACATTATATACATCACATTATATACATCACATTAAATACATCACATTATATACATCACATTATATACATCACATTATATACATCACATTATATACATCACATTATATACATCACATTATATACATCACATTATATACATCACATTATATACATCACATTATATACATCACATTATATATATCACATTATATTAAATACATCACATTATATTAAATACATCACATTATATTAAATACATCACATTATATTAAATACATCACATTATATTAAATACATCACATTATATTAAATACATCACATTATATTAAATACATCACATTATATTAAATACATCACATTATATTAAATACATCACATTATATTAAATACATCACATTATATTAAATACATCACATTATATTAAATACATCACATTATATTAAATACATCACATTATATACATCACATTAAATACATCACATTATATTAAATACATCACATTATATTAAATACATCACATTAAATACATCACATTAAATACATCACATTATATACATCACATTATATACATCACATTAAATACATCACATTAAATACATCACATTATATTAAATACATCACATTATATTAAATACATCACATTATATTAAATACATCACATTATATTAAATACATCACATTATATACATCACATTAAATACATCACATTAAATACATCACATTATATTAAATACATCACATTAAATACATCACATTAAATACATCACATTAAATACATCACATTAAATACATCACATTAAATACATCACATTATATACATCACATTAAATACATCACATTAAATACATCACATTATATACATCACATTATATTAAATACATCACATTATATACATCACATTATATACATCACATTATATTAAATACATCACATTATATTAAATACATCACATTATATTAAATACATCACATTATATTAAATACATCACATTATATACATCACATTATATACATCACATTATATTAAATACATCACATTATATACATCACATTATATTAAATACATCACATTATATACATCACATTATATACATCACATTATATTATATACATCACATTATATACATCACATTATATTCATCACATTATATTAAATACATCACATTATATTAAATACATCACATTATATACATCACATTATATACATCACATTATATACATCACATTATATACATCACATTATATACATCACATTATATACATCACATTAAATACATCACATTATATTAAATACATCACATTATATACATCACATTATATACATCACATTATATTAAATACATCACATTATATACATCACATTATATACATCACATTATATACATCACATTATATACATCACATTATATACATCACATTATATACATCACATTATATTAAATACATCACATTATATACATCACATTATATACATCACATTATATACATCACATTATATACATCACATTATATTATATACATCACATTATATACATCACATTATATACATCACATTATATACATCACATTATATACATCACATTATATACATCACATTATATACATCACATTATATTATATACATCACATTATATACATCACATTATATACATCACATTATATTATATACATCACATTATATACATCACATTATATACATCACATTATATACATCACATTATATTATATACATCACATTATATACATCACATTATATACATCACATTATATACATCACATTATATACATCACATTATATTATATACATCACATTATATACATCACATTATATACATCACATTATATACATCACATTATATACATCACATTATATTATATACATCACATTATATACATCACATTATATACATCACATTAAATACATCACATTATATACATCACATTATATACATCACATTATATACATCACATTATATACATCACATTATATACATCACATTATATTAAATACATCACATTATATACATCACATTATATACATCACATTATATACATCACATTATATACATCACATTATATACATCACATTATATACATCACATTATATTCATCACATTATATTAAATACATCACATTATATTAAATACATCACATTATATACATCACATTAAATACATCACATTATATACATCACATTAAATACATCACATTATATACATCACATTATATACATCACATTATATACATCACATTATATACATCACATTATATACATCACATTATATTATATACATCACATTATATACATCACATTATATACATCACATTAAATACATCACATTATATACATCACATTATATACATCACATTATATACATCACATTATATACATCACATTATATACATCACATTATATTAAATACATCACATTATATACATCACATTATATTAAATACATCACATTATATACATCACATTATATACATCACATTATATTAAATACATCACATTATATACATCACATTATATTCATCACATTATATTAAATACATCACATTATATACATCACATTATATACATCACATTAAATACATCACATTATATACATCACATTATATTAAATACATCACATTATATACATCACATTATATACATCACATTATATACATCACATTATATACATCACATTATATTAAATACATCACATTATATACATCACATTATATTAAATACATCACATTATATTATATACATCACATTATATACATCACATTATATACATCACATTATATACATCACATTATATACATCACATTATATACATCACATTATATACATCACATTATATTAAATACATCACATTATATACATCACATTATATACATCACATTAAATACATCACATTATATTAAATACATCACATTATATACATCACATTATATACATCACATTATATTAAATACATCACATTATATACATCACATTATATACATCACATTATATACATCACATTATATTAAATACATCACATTATATACATCACATTATATACATCACATTATATACATCACATTATATACATCACATTATATACATCACATTATATTATATACATCACATTATATACATCACATTATATACATCACATTATATACATCACATTATATACATCACATTATATACATCACATTATATTAAATACATCACATTATATACATCACATTATATACATCACATTATATTAAATACATCACATTATATTAAATACATCACATTATATACATCACATTATATACATCACATTATATACATCACATTATATACATCACATTATATTATATACATCACATTATATACATCACATTATATTATATACATCACATTATATACATCACATTATATTATATACATCACATTATATACATCACATTATATTATATACATCACATTATATACATCACATTATATACATCACATTATATTAAATACATCACATTATATACATCACATTATATACATCACATTATATTAAATACATCACATTATATACATCACATTATATACATCACATTAAATACATCACATTAAATACATCACATTACATTAAATACATCACATTATATACATCACATTAAATACATCACATTACATTAAATACATCACATTATATTAAATACATCACATTATATTAAATACATCACATTATATACATCACATTATATACATCACATTAAATACATCACATTATATACATCACATTATATTAAATACATCACATTATATACATCACATTAAATACATCACATTATATTAAATACATCACATTATATACATCACATTATATTAAATACATCACATTAAATACATCACATTATATTAAATACATCACATTAAATACATCACATTATATTAAATACATCACATTATATACATCACATTAAATACATCACATTATATACATCACATTATATTAAATACATCACATTATATTAAATACATCACATTATATTAAATACATCACATTATATACATCACATTATATTAAATACATCACATTATATTAAATACATCACATTATATTCATCACATTATATTAAATACATCACATTATATTAAATACATCACATTATATTCATCACATTATATTAAATACATCATATTATATACATCACATTATATACATCACATTAAATACATCACATTATATTAAATACATCACATTATATACATCACATTATATACATCACATTATATTATATACATCACATTATATTAAATACATTATATTATATACATCACATTATATACATCACATTATATACATCACATTATATTAAATACATCACATTATATTAAATACATTATATTATATACATCACATTATATTAAATACATTATATTATATACATCACATTATATTAAATACATCACATTATATACATCACATTAAATACATCACATTATATACATCACATTAAATACATCACATTATATACATCACATTATATACATCACATTATATACATCACATTATATACATCACATTATATTAAATACATCACATTATATACATCACATTATATTAAATACATCACATTATATACATCACATTATATTATATACATCACATTAAATACATCACATTATATACATCACATTAAATACATCACATTATATACATCACATTAAATACATCACATTAAATACATCACATTAAATACATCACATTATATACATCACATTATATTAAATACATTATATTAAATACATCACATTCTATTAAATACATCACATTATATACATCACATTATATACATCACATTATATACATCACATTATATACATCACATTATATACATCACATTATATTAAATACATCACATTAAATACATCACATTATATACATCACATTATATACATCACATTATATACATCACATTATATACATCACATTATATACATCACATTATATACATCACATTATATACATCACATTATATTAAATACATCACATTATATACATCACATTATATACATCACATTATATACATCACATTATATACATCACATTATATACATCACATTATATACATCACATTATATACATCACATTATATACATCACATTATATACATCACATTATATACATCACATTATATTAAATACATCACATTATATACATCACATTATATACATCACATTATATACATCACATTATATACATCACATTATATTATATACATCACATTATATACATCACATTATATACATCACATTATATACATCACATTATATACATCACATTATATACATCACATTATATACATCACATTATATACATCACATTATATACATCACATTATATACATCACATTACATTATATACATCACATTATATACATCACATTATATACATCACATTATATACATCACATTATATACATCACATTATATACATCACATTATATTAAATACATCACATTATATACATCACATTAAATACATCACATTAAATACATCACATTATATACATCACATTATATTAAATACATCACATTAAATACATCACATTATATACATCACATTATATTATATACATCACATTATATACATCACATTATATACATCACATTAAATACATCACATTATATTAAATACATCACATTATATACATCACATTATATACATCACATTATATACATCACATTATATACATCACATTATATACATCACATTATATACATCACATTATATACATCACATTATATACATCACATTATATACATCACATTATATACATCACATTATATACATCACATTATATACATCACATTATATACATCACATTATATACATCACATTATATACATCACATTATATACATCACATTATATACATCACATTATATACATCACATTATATTAAATACATCACATTATATACATCACATTATATACATCACATTATATACATCACATTATATACATCACATTATATACATCACATTATATACATCACATTATATTAAATACATCACATTATATACATCACATTATATACATCACATTATATTAAATGCATCACATTATATTATATACATCACAATATATACCGTGCATTCAGAAATTATTCAGACCCCTTGACCTTTTCCACATTTTGTGAAGATACAGCCTTATCTAAAATGGATTAAATAAAAACATTTCCTCATCAATCTACACACAATATCTGATAATGACAAAGCGAAAACAGGTTCTTAGATTTTTTTTTACAAATGTATTAAGAAAATACCTTATTTACATAAGTATTCAGAGCCTTTGCTATGAGACTCAAAATTGAGCTCAGGTGCATCCTGTTTCAATTGATCATCATTGATATGTTTATACAACTGGATTGGAGTCCACCTGTGGTAAATTCAATTGGTTGGACATGATTTGGAAAGGCACACACCGGTCTATATAAAGGTCCCACGGTTGACAGGTCATGTCAGAGCAAAAACCAAGCCATGAGGTCAAAGGAATTGTCCTTGGAGCTCCGAGACAGGATTGTGTCGAGGCACAGATCTGGGGAAGGGTACCAACATTTTTTTGAAGCATTGAAGGTCCCCGAGAACACAGTGGCCTCCATCATTTTTAAATGGAAGAAGTTTGGGACCACCTAGACTCTTCCTAGAGCTGGCTGCGCAGCAAAACTGAGCAATTGAGGAGAAGGGCTTTGGTCAGGGAGGTGACCAAAAACCAGATGGTCACTCTGACAGAGCTCCAGTGTTCCTCTGTGGAGATGGAAGAACCTTCCATAAGGACAACCATCTCTGCAGCATTCCACCAATCAGGCCTTTATGGTAGAGTGGCCAGATGGAAGCCATGGGTGTCTAGATGGAATTTGAATTTGTATTTTTGGACTGAGATGTACTGTCAGGGCCCAGGTCTGACAGAATCTGTGCAGAAGATCTTGGTGCTGCTGTAGGCCTTCCTTGGTTGGTTACAGTAGCACCAGATCATCTTCAGCAAACAGTAGACATTTGACTTCAGATTCTAATAGGGTGAGGCCGGGTGCTGCAGACTGTTCTAGTGCTCTCGCCCATTCGATGGTATCTATGTTTGGTATTTTATTAGGATCCCCATTAGCTGTTGCAAAATAAGCAGCTACTCTTTCTGGGGTCCACACAGAACACAGAACACAGGACACAGGACACAGAACACGGAACACGGAACACAGAACACAGAACACAGAACACAGGACACAGAACACAGGACACAGAACACAGAACACAGAACACAGAACATGAAACATGAAACATGAAACATAATACAGAACATCATTAGACAAGAACAGCTCAAGGACAGAACTACATACATGTTTTTTAAAGGCACACGTAGCCGACATATCAATACATACCCACAAACTATCTGGGTCAAATAGGGGAGAGGTGTTGTGCCGTGAGGTGTTGCTTTATCTGTTTTTTTTTTCAATCCAGGTTTGCTGTTTATTTGAGCAATATGAGATGGAAGGGAGTTCCACACAATCAGGGCTCTATATGATACTGTACACTTTTTGGAATTTGTTCTGGATTTGGGGACTGTGAAAAGACCCCTGGTGGCATGTCTGGTGGGATAAGTGTGTGTGTCAGAGTTGTGTGTAAGTTGACTATGCAACAATTTGGGATTTCCAACACATTAATGTTTCTTATAAAAAGAAGAAGTGATGCAGTCAGTCTCTCCTCAACTCTCAGCCAAGAGGGACTGGCATGCATAGTATTAATAATATCAGCCCTCTGATTACAATAAAGAGAAGAACGTGCCGCTCTGTTCTGGGCCAGCTGCAGCTTAACAAGGTCTTTTCTTGCAGCACTGGACCACATGACTGGACAATAATCAAGATTAGATAAAACTAGAACTTGCTTTGTGGAGTGTGGCGTCAAAAAAGCAGAACATCTCTTTATTACGGCTAGACGCCTCCCCATCTCTACAACCATTGAATCTATATATTTTGACATATGACAGTTTACAATCTAAGGTAACGGCAAGTAATTTAGTCTCCTCAACTTGTTCAACAGCCACACCATTCATTACCAGATTCAGCTGAGGTCTAGCACTTAAGGAATGATTTGTACTAAATACAATTATCTTAGTTTTAGAGATGTTCAGGACCAGGTTATTACTGACCACCCATTCCAAAACAGACTGCAACTCTTTGTTAAGGGTTTCAGTGACTTCATTAACTGTGGTTGCTGATGTGTATATGGTTGAATCATCAGCATACATGGACACACATGCTTTGTTTAATGCCAGTGGCAGGTCATTGGTAAAAATAGAAAAGAGTTGAGGGCCTAGAGAGCTGCCCTGCGGTACACCACACTTTACATGTTTGACATTAGAGAAGCTTCCATTAAAGAAAACCCTCTGAGTTCTATTAGATAGATTGCTCTGAATCCACGACATGGCAGAGGTTGAAAAGCCGTAGCACTTGAGTTTTTTTCAACAGGTAAATGGTCAATAATATCAAAGGCTACACTGAAATCTAACAGTACAGCTCCCACAATCTTCTTATTATCAATTTTTCTTTCAACCAATCATCAGTCATTTGTGTCAGTGCAGTACATGTTGATTAAATCCAGTTTTGTGGATTGGGGTGATTAGTCCTTTGTTCCAAACATCTCTCTCTCTATCTCTCTCTCTCTCTCAGTTTAAGTGTTGTGGTAGTAACAGCTCGTCAGACTGGTCAGACAGTGTGTGGATCCTGACACCTAGCAACGAGAGACTGGTCCCAGACAGCTGCTGCAAGACACCCAGTAACCTCTGTGGCCGCAGAGACCACCCCTCTAATATCTACAAGGTGGAGGTGAGTAAGGCCACACACACACACACACACACACACACACACACCCTACAGTACATATCAAACAATAGACAATAAGGTCATGTGTATAATTCCTGATAGTAGCTGATTGTTCAAGATGACATGAGTATCCTCCTCCTCTCTCTCTTTCTTTAGGGAGGGTGCATCACTAAGCTGGAGACCTTCATTCTGAGCCAACTGCAGATCCTGGGAGCAGTGGCGATCGGCATCGCCTTCCTCCAGGTATAGTCCTAGAAACTTACCACACGTTAATGTAGACATGGGGGAACTTAGTGATATTAATGTAGACACGGGGGAACTTAGTGATATTAATGTAGACATGGGGGAACTTAGTGATATTAATGTAGACATGGGGGAACTTAGTGATATTAATGTAGACATGGGGGAACTTAGTGATATTAATGTAGACATGGGGGAACTTAGTGATATTAATGTAGACATGGGGGAAATTCTTATTTTCAATGACGACCTAGGAACAGTGGGTTAACTGCCTGTTCAGGGGCAGAACGACAGATTTGCATCTTGTCAGCTCAGGGATTTGAACTTCAAACCTTCCGGTTACTAGTCCAACGCTCTAACCACTTGGCTACCCTGCCGCCCCAAAAATATCACTAAGGTCCCCCATGTCTACATTAATATCACTAAGTTCCCCCATGTCTACATTAATATCACTAAGTTCCCCATGTCTACATTAACGCATTATCCCCAACTTACCACGCGTTAATTGAGCACTTCTGGGACCTGTTGGACCGGAGAGTGAGGACTAGGGCCATTCCCCCCAGAAATGTCCGGGAACTTGCAGGTAGTGGGGTAACATCCCACAGCAAGAACTGGCAAATCTGGTGAAGTCCATGAGGAGGAGGTGCACTGCAGTACTTAATGCAGCTGGTGGCCACACCAAATACTGACTGTTACTTTTGATTTTGAACCCCCCCCCCCTTTGTTCAGGGACACATTATACCATTTCTGGTAGTCACATGTCAGTGGAACTTGTTCAGTTTATGTCTCAGTTGTTGAATCTTGTTATGTTCATACACATATTTACACATGTTAAGTTTGCTGAAAATAAACGCAGTTGACAGTGAGAGGACGTTTCTCTGTTTGCTGAGTTTATATTTAGATTGGTTAACTACAAGTTTACTATGTTTACTACAATGTAACTACTATGCACTTCTATATTTAGTTTAGTTTACTACGTGTACTACTATAACTACTGTGTACTCCTATATTTAGTGTACTACGTGTACTACTATAACTACTGATTATATTTCCATCGTCTCTTTATTGCTTTCAGCTCGTAGGGATGATTCTTGTTTGCTGCCTGTATCGAGGTCTGAAGGAGGAGTCATACTGAGCATCGCTGATGGCACAACTACAACAGCAAGAAGACAACAACAACACAACCACAACAACAACATATTTACCAGTATTTAGATATGCTTTCTCTCTGTCTCGGACGCTACATACAGTAGATATGTGGAATGAAAGTCTTTTTTTTTCAAAGACAAATTGAATCTATGTTGAAGTTTAGGTAAGGCAGGCAGCAGGAAACAGGCAGACAGGCAGGCAAAGAGGCAGGCAGGCAGACAGACAGGCAGGCAGTCAGACAGGCAGGCAAAGAGGCAGACAGGAAGGTTGCTGCAGACAGACAGACAGACAGACAGACAGACAGACAGACAGACAGACAGGCATGCTGTGGGACAGCAAGACAGACAGGAAGGAAAATAAGCTGTGGGACAGACAGCCAGACAGGAAGGAAGACAAGCTGTGGGATAGACAGCCAGACAGGAAGTAAGACAAGCTGTGGGATAGACAACCAGACAGGAAGGAAGACGAGCTGTGGGACGGCAGTGTTATAGAGTTGGATAGCGTCTAGCCTGTATTGTATGAGTTTCTATTCCATGTTTTATTTTCTCTTCCTGCCATAGTCTATTCTGCCTTGGATAGATGCTGGTCTATTCTGCCTTGGGTAGATGCTGGTCTATTCTGCCTTGGGTAGATGCTGGTCTATTCTGCCTTGGGTAGATGCTGGTCTATTCTGCCTTGGGTAGATGCTGGTGGATTTCGACATGTACAGAGCCTTCAGAAAGTACCGTGGTCATGCCCCTTGATTTATTCCACATTTTGTTGTGTTACAGCCTGAATTCAACATGGATGAAATAGATTTTCCTCATCAAACATCAACACAATACCACATCATGATAAACATGATAAACAAACATCAACACAATACCACATCATGATAAACATGATAAACAAACATCAACACAATACCACATCATGATAAACATGATAAACAAACATCAACACAATACCACATCATGATAAACAAACATCAACACAATACCACATAATGATAAACTGAAAACATGTTTTTGGAAATGTTGAAAAAAAATGTGTTGAAAATTAAATACAAAAATATTTAATTTACACAAGTATTCCCACACCTGAGTCAAGACTTTGTAGAAACAACTTTAGCAAGGCTTACGGTTGTGAGTCTTTCTGGGTGAGTCTCTAAGAGATTTCCACACCTGGATTGTGCAACATTTGCCCATTATTCTTTAAAAAATTCTTCAAGCTCTTTCAAATTATTTGTTCATCACGGCAAGACAACCATTTTCAGGTCTTAGATTTACAATCAGATGTTTAAGTCAAAACTGTAACTCGGCCACTCAGGAACATTCACTGTCTCCGTGTTAAGCAACTCCGGAGTAGGTTTGGACTTGTGTTTCAGGTTATTGTCCTGCTGAAAGGTGAATGAATCTCCCAGTGTCTGGTGGAAAACAGACTGAACCAGCTTTTCCTTTTGCCTGTGCTTCATTCCATGTGTTACTGAGAAACACTCCCCAGTCCTTGACTTATTTAAACTTTTTATGTTTTATTAATTTGTAAACATTTAAGAAACAATAATTCCACTTTGACATTATGGGGTATTGTGTGAGATTTTTTTTTTTGCAATTCAATCCATTTTATTTCAGTCTGTAACACAACAAAATATGGAAAAAGTCAAGGGGTGTGATTACTTTCGTGTATGTGACCCATGACCTTAGCTAAAACGGCGAGTTTTAGGCCTTAAATAGGATTATATTGAAGCTGTTTATGCAGAAGTTTAAATGAGTCTGTTACATTTGTTTATTTAGCATTACTTTTGTGCCTTATATTCAACACGCATGTATTTTCAGATTGTTATAAATCATCTTATTTGCATTGTTTAATCCTCACTTGCTACTGTACACATTACTTTTATTTTGAAATGCGTTCAGAGAGAGAAAACGTGTGTTGAACTGTCATTGGCTAGATGAAACGGAGGTCGTACTATCATTGGCTGGATTTCCAAACCAGTTCCTGTTTTAATTTTTATAATGGGTCATTAAGTTTTCCTGGCAGCAAGATATTATGCTGGCAGTACATGGCGGAATTCTTTTTTCAAAATAAGAGTCCTCCTACAAAGACATGCTAAACTTTGGGAATATCTTTTTTTTTTTTGTATTCTAGTACAGTACAACTGTTTTTTCACAGCATTTCAATCACATTTAATAAAATATATGGATAATCTGACACACTTTTTGTTTGTAACATTGATTTATTCATACCAACATTTCTCTAGAAAGTTTACACCCATACTGGCATGTTGAACGCTGTTGTTTAGGCTGTATGTAAAGAAATACACTTTTAATAAAATACAAATATGTGTAATTGGAATTACTCAAGAGTCTACAAAACTTAAATTGGTCTTTTCTGCTGGGTATAATACAGAGTGCTGGTGAGTTCTTACTCCACCCACTATATTCAATACACTGCTTGTGAAAAAAATATCCTATACATGTAACTGTGTAACTGTGTTGTAACTCCTCTATGTAACTGTGTTGTAACTCCTCTATGTAACTGTGTAACTGTGTTGTAACTCCTCTATGTAACTGTGTTGTATCTCCTCCAGGTCCATGGGTGTGGACACCAAGCCAGGGCCAATGCCAGGATGAGGATCAGGAAAGAAGGGGTTCTGTATGCTGGTGGTGAACACAAGGACAAGTCTGTAGATCCTAACAACAAGGCCTATCTACACAGGAAGCTGGACTCCAAACTCAAAGAAATGGACAAGTAGAAGAAGACCAAACCCAAAGAGAAAGAGGATTATTGACCTTTTTAAATACAATAGATAGTTTTATTTAAATCGATTACCGCTAAATTAGTTCAACCTGTTCGTCGGTATCTTCTATAAGTACACCATATAAGGGTATCTTCTATAAGTACACCATATAAGGGTATATTTTATAAGTACACCATATAAGGGTATCTTCTATAAGTACACCATATAAGGGTACCTTCTATAAGTATACAAAGTTTATTATAAACACGCATGGTCACAAATACACAAGATCAACTAGTTGGTTTGCTACTAAACATTTTCAGACCTCTGACCTTTATCAATGGCTATAATTATAATATGGTTGACTATTCATCTTTTGCACACTTGAGTACTGAATAGTGATGGTGATTACAAATGGCTGGTCAGGGGACAGATGGTGAGAGGACAGATGGTCAGGGGAGAGATGGTCATGGGACAGATGGTCAGGGGACAGACGGTCAGGGGACAGATGGTGAGGGGATAGATGGTCAGGGGACAGATGGTCAGGGGACAGATGGTCAGGGGACAGATGGTAAGGGGACGGGAGGTGTTATGGTAGTATAATCTGGTCCAGTACCTCTATAGATATAGTCAGGGGACAGATGGTAAGGGGACGGGAGGTGTTTCCCTCCTCATACATCCCAGGAGCAAAATAAGGAAAGATCCTCTCAGTGAACTTCTCTCTGAACATGTGTATCAGTGTTGAATCTACTGCGTTCAGAAACAGCACCTTCCCTCGGTCGTAGTCCAGCTCTATAGTGATTCTCCACGGCTTCCTCTCTCTCTTCACGTCCAGGCGCGTCCGCGGGGACGTCTGGGCCCAGTACGTCTCCCCGTTACACAACCCGATTACCCAGAATCCCTCAGCAGGGTTGAGGAAGATGGTGGACTTGCGTTTGATGGACTCTCGGGCGACTCCGATGTACCAGTCTCTGCTCTGGCCCACCTCTACGGTCCAGCTGTGTCTTCCGGAGGTGAAACCTGTCGCTCCCAGGACAGAGATACGGCTGGTAAGGCGCTCGGGGTTGTCTGGCAGGAGTCTCTTTTTGCTGTACCTCACCATGCTGAACTCCTTAGAGAAGCTGAGGTTGGACTGGGCTGTGTTGGGGTCCAGGGTTATGGGGACTGGAAGGAGGAGAAATATCTATTACTACAGAGTATGATAATTGGTAGAGCAGATGGACTGTGTTAATTGGTAGATCAGAAGGTGTGTGTTAATTGGTAGAGCAGACGGACTGTGTTAATTGGTAGATCAGAAGGTGTGTGTTAATTGGTAGAGCAGACGGACTGTGTTAATTGGTAGATCAGAAGGTGTGTGTTAATTGGTAGATCAGAAGGAATGTGTTAATTGGTAGAGCAGAAGGTGTGTGTTAATTGGTAGAGCAGAAGGACTGTGTTAATTGGTAGAGCAGAAGGACTGTGTTAATTGGTAGAGAGAAGGAATGTGTTAATTGGTGGAGCAGAAGGAATGTGTTAATTGGTAGATCAAAAGGTGTGTGTTAATTGGTAGAGCAGAAGGAATGTGTTAATTGGTAGAGCAGAAGGACTGTTAATTTGGTAGAGCAGACGGTGTGTGTTAATTGGTAGAGCAGAAGGACTGTGTTAATTGGTAGAGCAGAAGGAATGTGTTAATTGGTAGAGCAGAAGGAATGTGTTAATTGGTAGAGCAGCATACAGATATACAGACACAATGGGAATCCAAAAACATGTTTTGAATGTCTGACAGACTGCCTGACAGACTGCCTGACAGACTGCCTGACTGAATGTCTGACTGACTGATTGTCTGACTGATTGTCTGACTGAATTTCTGACTGACTGTCTGACTGACTGTCTGCCTGACTGTCTGCCTGCCTGCACCACTGAACTCTGTATCAACAGGTTGCACAAACACACATTTTGTTTATGTATAATGACATTTCCTCCACCTCATCAAAATGGTAGTCTGTCGCATGGGAGATCTGTTTCTGGATACCAAAACTATCTAAATGTTTTTTGGAATTTACACGAATAGCTGTGAGGAAAAAACCCAGTGTAGCTCACCCCATTGGACAATGTCTGCCATCTTCTTCCAGATTCCAAACTTGAGTGATTGCAGATGTTTGGCAGCGTCTATGAGGATTCCTCTGATACACTCTGGCTCTCCCAGGGGACCTTTGGTCCTGAAACACGGTGGATTTATCATCAATACGGTTTCGATAAAAAACAGAATGTAAACAATTGTTGACTTTATTTAGTAATGGCTGTTAGCAACAGTAGCTAAGGGATACCTAGTCCGTTGTTCAACTGAAATGTATTCAACTGAAATGTATTCAACTGAACAGTGGGTTAACTGTCTTGCTCAGGGGAACAGTGGGTTAACTGCCTTGCTCAGGGGAACAGTGGGTTAACTGCCTTGCTCAGGGGAACAGTGGGTTAACTGCCTAGCTCAGGGGAACAGTGGGTTAACTGCCTTGTTCAGGGGAACAGTGGGTTAACTGCCTAGCTCAGGGGAACAGTGGGTTAACTGCCTTGCTCAGGGGAACAGTGGGTTAACTGCCTAGCTCAGGGGAACAGTGGGTTAACTGCCTTGCTCAGGGGAACAGTGGGTTAACTGCCTAGCTCAGGGGAACAGTGGGTTAACTGCCTTGCTCAGGGGAACAGTGGGTTAACTGCCTAGCTCAGGGGAACAGTGGGTTAACTGCCTTGTTCAGGGGAACAGTGGGTTAACTGCCTTGTTCAGGGGAACAGTGGGTTAACTGCCTAGCTCAGGGGAACAGTGGGTTAACTGCCTTGCTCAGGGGAACAGTGGGTTAACTGCCTAGCTCAGGGGAACAGTGGGTTAACTGCCTTGTTCAGGGGAACAGTGGGTTAACTGCCTAGCTCAGGGGAACAGTGGGTTAACTGCCTTGCTCAGGGGAACAGTGGGTTAACTGCCTAGCTCAGGGGAACAGTGGGTTAACTGCCTTGCTCAGGGGAACAGTGGGTTTACTGCCTAGCTCAGGGGAACAGTGGGTTAACTGCCTTGCTCAGGGGAACAGTGGGTTAACTGCCTTGTTCAGGGGAACAGTGGGTTAACTGCCTTGTTCATGGGAACAGTGGGTTAACTGTCTTGTTCAGGGGAACAGTGGGTTAACTGCCTTGTTCAGGGGAACAGTGGGTTAACTGCCTAGCTCAGGGGAACAGTGGGTTAACTGCCTAGCTCAGGGGAACAGTGGGTTAACTGCCTTGCTCAGGGGAACAGTGGGTTAACTGCCTTGTTCAGGGGAACAGTGGGTTTACTGCCTTGTTCAGGGGAACAGTGGGTTAACTGCCTTGCTCAGGGGAACAGTGGGTTAACTGCCTTGTTCAGGGGAACAGTGGGTTAACTGCCTTGTTCAGGGGAACAGTGGGTTAACTGCCTAGCTCAGGGGAACAGTGGGTTAACTGCCTTGCTCAGGGGAACAGTGGGTTTACTGCCTAGCTCAGGGGAACAGTGGGTTAACTGCCTTGCTCAGGGGAACAGTGGGTTAACTGCCTTGTTCAGGGGAACAGTGGGTTAACTGCCTTGTTCATGGGAACAGTGGGTTAACTGTCTTGTTCAGGGGAACAGTGGGTTAACTGCCTTGTTCAGGGGAACAGTGGGTTAACTGCCTAGCTCAGGGGAACAGTGGGTTAACTGCCTAGCTCAGGGGAACAGTGGGTTAACTGCCTTGCTCAGGGGAACAGTGGGTTAACTGCCTTGTTCAGGGGAACAGTGGGTTTACTGCCTTGTTCAGGGGAACAGTGGGTTAACTGCCTTGCTCAGGGGAACAGTGGGTTAACTGCCTTGTTCAGGGGAACAGTGGGTTAACTGCCTTGTTCAGGGGAACAGTGGGTTAACTGTCTTGTTCAGGGGAACAGTGGGTTAACTGCCTTGTTCAGGGGAACAGTGGGTTAACTGCCTAGCTCAGGGGAACAGTGGGTTAACTGCCTTGCTCAGGGGAACAGTGGGTTTACTGCCTTGTTCAGGGGAACAGTGGGTTAACTGCCTTGTTCAGGGGAACAGTGGGTTAACTGTCTTGTTCAGGGGAACAGTGGGTTAACTGCCTTGCTCAGGAGAACAGTGGGTTTACTGCCTAGCTCAGGGGAACAGTGGGTTTACTGCCTAGCTCAGGGGAACAGTGGGTTAACTGCTCAGGGATTCGATTCAGCAACCTTCCGGTTACTGGCCCATCGCTTTAACCACTAGGCTACATAGTAGGAGGTAGTAGTAGTAGGTAGTAATACCTGTACACCGGACTCGCCACTTTGTCGCGGACATTCTGTTTTCGACTCTCTCTCTCTCTCTCTCTCTCTCTCTCTCTCTCTCTCTCTCTCTCTCTCTCTCTCTCTCTCTCTGTCTCTCTCTCTCTCTCTCTCTCTCTCTCTCTCTCTCTCTCTCTGTCTCTCTCTCTCTCTCTCTCTCTCTCTCTCTCTCTCTGTCTCTCTCTCTCTCTCTGTCTCTCTCTCTCTCTCTCTCTCTCTCTCTCTCTCTCTCTCTCTCTCTCTCTGTCTCTCTCTGTGATTATTATTAGTAGTTAGTAATAGTAGGTAGTAATAGTAGTAAAATGAGTTAGTGGTAGTAGTAAAATGTGTTATTAATAAGAGGTAGTAATATTTTTTGTTTATAATAGGTAGTAATAATAAGTAGTAGTAGTATGTGGTTATAGTAGGTAGTAATAGTAGTTAGTAATAGTATGTAGTATTAGTAGTAATATTAGTTAGTAAAAGTAGTAACATGAGTTATTAATAGTAGGTAGTATTAGTATGTGGTTATAGTAGGTAGTAATAGTAGTATATAGTAATTGTAGGTAGGAATAGTATTATATAGTGATTGTAGGTAGGAATAGTATTATATAGTACTTGTAGGTAGTAATAGTATTATATAGTAATTGTAGGTAGGAATAGTATTATATAGTGATTGTAGGTAGGAATAGTATTATATAGTACTTGTAGGTAGTAATAGTATTATATAGTAATTGTAGGTAGGAATAGTATTATATAGTAATTGTAGGTAGTAATAGTATTATATAGTACTTGTAGGTAGGAATAGTATTATATAGTAATTGTAGGTAGGAATAGTATTATATAGTAATTGTAGGTAGGAATAGTATTATATAGTAATTGTAGGTAGTAATAGTATTATATAGTAATTGTAGGTAGGAATAGTATTATATAGTAATTGTAGGTAGTAATAGTATTATATAGTAATTGTAGGTAGGAATAGTATTATATAGTAATTGTAGGTAGGAATAGTAGGTGGCAATAATAATTAGAAATAGTAGGTAGTGATATTAGGTAGCAATAGTAGAGTGTAGTCATAGTAGCAGTAGGTAGTGGTAGTAGGTAGTAATAGTAGGCAGTATGTGGTTATAGTAGGTACTATTAGTAGGCAGTAGTAGTAGTAGTATGTGGTTACAGTATGTAGTATTAGTAGAGTGTAGTCAGTAGGTCGTAATAATAAGTAGTAGTAGTAGTAGTATGTGGTTATATAGGTAGTAATAGTAGTAGTAGTATGTGGTTATAGTAGGTAGTAATAGTAGTAGTATGTGGTTATAGTAGGTAGTAATAGTAGTAGTAGTATGTGGTTATAGTAGGTAGTAATAGTAGTAGTATGTGGTTATAGTAGGTAGTAATAGTAGTAGTAGTATGTGGTTATAGTAGGTAGTAATAGTAGTAGTAGTATGTGGTTACAGTAGGTAGTAATAGTAGTAGTAGTATGTGGTTATAGTAGGTAGTAATAGTAGTAGTAGTATGTGGTTATAGTAGGTAGTAATAGTAGTAGTAGTATGTGGTTATAGTAGGTAGTAATAGTAGTAGTAGTATGTGGTTATAGTAGGTAGTAATAGTAGTAGTAGTATGTGGTTATAGTAGGTAGTAATAGTAGTAGTAGTATGTGGTTATAGTAGGTAGTAATAGTAGTAGTAGTATGTGGTTATAGTAGGTAGTAATAGTAGTAGTAGTATGTGGTTATAGTAGGTAGTAATAGTAGTAGTAGTATGTGGTTATAGTAGGTAGTAATAGTAGTAGTAGTGTGTGGTTATAGTAGGTAGTAATAGTAGTAGTAGTATGTGGTTATAGTAGGTAGTAATAGTAGTAGTAGTAGTATGTGGTTATAGTAGGTAGTAATAGTAGTAGTAGTATGTGGTTATAGTAGGTAGTAATAGTAGTAGTAGTATGTGGTTATAGTAGGTAGTAATAGTAGTAGTAGTATGTGGTTATAGTAGGTAGTAATAGTAGTAGTAGTATGTGGTTATAGTAGGTAGTAATAGTAGTAGTAGTATGTGGTTGCAGTAGGTAGTAATAGTAGGTAGTAGTAATATGTAGTAATAGTTGTAATTGTGTCTTGTAATAGTAAATAATGATAGGTAATAATAACAGGTGGTAGTAGTAGGTAGTAATAGTCGTTAGTACTAATAGGTAGTAATGATAGGTAATAGTAGGTAGTAATGATAGGTAATAGTAGGTAGTAATGATAGGTAATAGTAGGTAGTAATGATAGGTAATAGTAGGTAGTGATAGTAGGTGGGGGTAGTAGTAGTAGTAGTAGTAGTAGTAGAAGTAGTAATAGTAGTTAGTAGTAGTAGGGATTATTACTAATATTTGGGTAGTAATAGTGGGTAGTAATAGCAGGTAGTAGTAATATTAGGTAGTAGTAGTAGCAATATTAGGTTGTTGTGGTAATGTTAGGAGGTTGTAGTAATAGTAGGTAGAGGTAGTAGTAGTAGTAGTAGTATTAATACTAGCTAATAATAGTGGTAATAGTAGGTAGTAGTATTAGTAGTACTATAAGGTAGGTAGTAATAAGGTAGTAATAATAATTAGGTAGTAATAATAAGTGGTGCTAGTATTAATGGCAGGCGGTAATGGTAGTAATAGTAGGTGGTAAAAGTAGTAATGATAGGTAGTAGTAGTAGTAGTAGTAGTAGTAACATTAAGTAGTAATAGCAGCCAGTAGTATTAGTATTGATACTAGCTAATAATAGTAGTAATAGTAGGGCGTAATTGTAGGTAGTAGCAGTAGTAGTAGTAGTTGTAATATCAGGTAGTAATGTTTGGTAGTAATGTCCGGTAGTAATAATGAGCGCTAGTAGTAATGGTAGTCAGTAATAGTAGTAATAATAATTGGTAATAGTAGTAATTGTAGGTTGTAGTAGAAGGTAGTAGTAGTAATATATAGTAATGGTAAGTAGTAATAGTAGTAATAGTAACGTGTAATAGTAAGTAATACCAGTAGGTAATAGTAATTTTAGGTAGTAATAGTATGTAATAATATTAGGCAGTAATAGTACTATGAAGAATTAGCAGGTGTTATTAATAACAAGTAGTTACAGTAGGTAGTAATAGTTGGTAGTAGTAGTATTTAGTAATGGTAAGTAGTAATAGCAGTAATAGTAATAGTAACTTGTAATAGTATTTATTAACAGTAGGTAATAATAAAATGTGGTAATTGTAGGTAGTAATAGTAGGTAGAAATATTAGAAATAGTAGGCCGTAATAGTAGGTAGTACTAGTAAGTAGGAATAATAGGTAGTAGTTGTAGTAATAGTTGGTTTTAATAGTAGGTAGTAGTAGTAGCAGTAGAATTAGTAATCATAGTTAGTAGTAGTAGTAGGGAGTTGTAGTAGGTAGTAATATTAGGTAGTAATAGTAGTAACATTAGGTAGTAATATTAGGTAGTAATATTAGGTAGTACTATTAGGTAGTAATAGTAGTAATATTAGGTAGTAATATTAGGTAGTAATAGTAGTGATATTAGGTAGTAATAGTAGGTAGTAATAGTAGATAGTACTAGGTAGTTAGTAGGTAGTAACATTATGTATTAATAGTAGGTTGTGATATTATGTAGTAGTTAGTGGTAGTAGTAATTGTTAGTAGTAGTTAGTAGTGGTAGTAGTAGTTGTTAGTAGTAGTAGTAGTTAGTAGTTAGTAGTAGTGGTAGTGGTAGTAGTAGTTGTTGTTAGTAGCAGTAGTTAGTAGTAGTAGTTAGTAGTGGTAGTAGTTGGTAGTGGTAGTAGTAGTTGTTGTTAGTAGCAGTAGTTAGTAGTAGTAGTTAGTAGTGGTAGTAGTTGGTAGTGGTAGTAGTAGTTGTTAGTAGCAGTAGTTAGTAGTAGTAGTTAGTAGTGGTAGTAGTTGGTAGTGGTAGTGGTAGTCTTTAGTAGTAGTAGTAGTAGTAGTAGTTCGTAGTGGTAGTAGCTGGTAGTGGAAGTAGTAGTTGTCTGTAGTAGTAGTAGCAGTAGTAGTAGTAGTCAGTAGTAGTAGTTGGTAGTGGTATTAGTAGTAGTTAGTTGTAGTTAGTTGTAGTAGTGGTAGTAGTAGTAGTGGTAGTAGTAGTAGTGGTAGTAGTAGTAGTAGTAGGTAGTGGTAGTAGTAGTGGTAGTAGTATTAGTAGTAGTTAGTAGTAGTAGTAGTAGTAGTGGTAGTAGTAGTAGTTGGTAGTCGTAGTAGTAGTAGTAGTTAGTAGTAGTAGTAGTTAGTCAATAGTAGTTAGTCAGTAGTAGTAGTAGTTGTTGGTAGTTAGAAGTAGTGGTAGTAGTAGTAGTTGGTAGTCGTAGTAGTAGTAGTGGTAGTAGTAGTAGTAGGTAGTGGTAGTAGTAGTGGTAGTAGTATTAGTAGTAGTTAGTAGTAGTACGTGTTGGTAGTTGTAGTAATTAGTAGTAGTAGTAGTAGTAGTAGTGGGTAGTCTTAGTAGTAGTAGTAGTTGTTGGTAGTAGTTAGTAGTAGTAGTAGTAGTTAGTCAGTAGTAGTTGTATTAATTGTAGTAGTTGGTTGTCTTAGTAGAAGTAGTTGTTGGTAGTAGTTAGTGGTAGTTAGTCAGTAGTAGTTAGTAGTAGTAGTTAGAAGTAGTAGTAGTTGTTGGTAGTAGTTAGTGGTAGTTAGTTAGTAGTAGTTGGTAGTAGTAGTTAGTAGTAGTAGTAGTTGGTAGTTAGTCAGTAGTAGTAATTGTAGTGGTTGGTAGTTGTAATAGTTAGTAGTAGTAGTAGTTGGTAGTTAGTCAGTAGTAGTAATTGTAGTAGTTGGTAGTCGTAATAGTTAGTAGTAGTAGTAGTTGGTAGTTAGTCAGTAGTAGTAATTGTAGTGGTTGGTAGTTGTAATAGTTAGTAGTAGTAGTAGTTGGTAGTTAGTCAGTAGTAGTAATTGTAGTAGTTGGTAGTCGTAATAGTTAGTAGTAGTAGTAGTTGGTAGTCGTAATAGTTAGTAATTGTAGTAGTTGGTAGTCGTAATAGTTAGTAGTAGTAGTAGTTGGTAGTCGTAATAGTTAGTAATTGTAGTAGTTGGTAGTCGTAATAGTTAGTAGTAGTAGTAGTTGGTAGTCGTAATAGTTAGTAGTAGTAGTAGTTGGTAGTCGTAATAGTTAGTAGTAGTAGTAGTTGGTAGTCGTAATAGTTAGTAATTGTAGTAGTTGGTAGTCGTAATAGTTAGTAGTAGTAGTTAGTTGGTAGTCGTAATAGTTAGTAATTGTAGTAGTTGGTAGTCGTAATAGTTAGTAGTAGTAGTAGTTGGTAGTTAGTCAGTAGTAGTAATTGTAGTAGTTGGTAGTCGTAATAGTTAGTAGTAGTAGTAGTTGGTAGTCGTAATAGTTAGTAGTAGTAGTAGTTGGTAGTCGTAATAGTTAGTAGTAGTAGTAGTTGGTAGTCGTAATAGTTAGTAGTAGTAGTAGTTGGTAGTCGTAATAGTTAGTAGTAGTAGTAGTTGGTAGTCGTAATAGTTAGTAATTGTAGTAGTTGGTAGTCGTAATAGTTAGTAGTAGTAGTAGTTGGTAGTCGTAATAGTTAGTAGTAGTAGTAGTTGGTAGTCGTAATAGTTAGTAGTAGTAGTAGTTGGTAGTCGTAATAGTTAGTAGTAGTAGTAGTTGGTAGTCGTAATAGTTAGTAGTAGTAGTAGTTGGTAGTCGTAATAGTTAGTAGTAGTAGTAGTTGGTAGTCGTAATAGTTAGTAGTAGTAGTAGTTGGTAGTCGTAATAGTTAGTAGTAGTAGTAGTTGGTAGTCGTAATAGTTAGTAGTAGTAGTAGTTGGTAGTCGTAATAGTTAGTAGTAGTAGTAGTTGGTAGTCGTAATAGTTAGTAGTAGTAGTAGTTGGTAGTCGTAATAGTTAGTAATTGTAGTAGTTGGTAGTCGTAATAGTTAGTAGTAGTAGTAGTTGGTAGTCGTAATAGTTAGTAGTAGTAGTAGTTGGTAGTCGTAATAGTTAGTAGTAGTAGTAGTTGGTAGTCGTAATAGTTAGTAGTAGTAGTAGTTGGTAGTCGTAATAGTTAGTAGTAGTAGTAGTTGGTAGTCGTAATAGTTAGTAGTAGTAGTAGTTGGTAGTCGTAATAGTTAGTAGTAGTAGTAGTTGGTAGTCGTAATAGTTAGTAGTAGTAGTAGTTGGTAGTCGTAATAGTTAGTAGTAGTAGTAGTTGGTAGTCGTAATAGTTAGTAGTAGTAGTAGTTGGTAGTCGTAATAGTTAGTAGTAGTAGTAGTTGGTAGTTAGTCAGTAGTAGTAATTGTAGTAGTTGGTAGTCGTAATAGTTAGTAGTAGTAGTAGTTGGTAGTCGTAATAGTTAGTAGTAGTAGTAGTTAGTAGTCGTAATAGTTAGTAGTAGTAGTAGTTGGTAGTCGTAATAGTTAGTAGTAGTAGTAGTTGGTAGTCGTAATAGTTAGTAGTAGTAGTAGTTGGTAGTTAGTCAGTAGTAGTAATTGTAGTAGTTGGTAGTCGTAATAGTTAGTAGTAGTAGTAGTTGGTAGTCGTAATAGTTAGTAGTAGTAGTAGTAGTTGGTAGTCGTAATAGTTAGTAGTAGTAGTAGTTGGTAGTCGTAATAGTTAGTAGTAGTAGAAGTTGGTAGTCGTAATAGTTAGTAGTAGTAGTAGTTGGTAGTCGTAATAGTTAGTAGTAGTAGTTGTTGGTAGTAGTTAGTGGTAGTTAGTCAGTAGTAGTTGGTAGTAGTAGTTAGTAGTAGTAGTAGTTGGTAGTTAGTCAGTAGTAGTAATTGTAGTAGTTGGTAGTCGTAATAGTTAGTAGTAGTAGTAGTTGGTAGTCGTAATAGTTAGTAATTGTAGTAGTTGGTAGTCGTAATAGTTAGTAGTAGTAGTAGTTGGTAGTCGTAATAGTTAGTAGTAGTAGTAGTTGGTAGTCGTAATAGTTAGTAGTAGTAGTAGTTGGTAGTCGTAATAGTTAGTAATTGTAGTAGTTGGTAGTCGTAATAGTTAGTAGTAGTAGTAGTTGGTAGTCGTAATAGTTAGTAATTGTAGTAGTTGGTAGTCGTAATAGTTAGTAGTAGTAGTAGTTGGTAGTCGTAATAGTTAGTAGTAGTAGTAGTTGGTAGTCGTAATAGTTAGTAGTAGTAGTAGTTGGTAGTCGTAATAGTTAGTAGTAGTAGTAGTTGGTAGTCGTAATAGTTAGTAGTAGTAGTAGTTGGTAGTCGTAATAGTTAGTAGTAGTAGTTGGTAGTCGTAATAGTTAGTAGTAGTAGTAGTTGGTAGTCGTAATAGTTAGTAGTAGTAGTAGTTGGTAGTCGTAATAGTTAGTAGTAGTAGTAGTTGGTAGTCGTAATAGTTAGTAGTAGTAGTAGTTGGTAGTCGTAATAGTTAGTAGTAGTAGTAGTTGGTAGTCGTAATAGTTAGTAGTAGTAGTAGTTGGTAGTAATAGTTAGTAGTAGTAGTAGTTGGTAGTCGTAATAGTTAGTAGTAGTAGTAGTCGTAATAGTTAGTAGTAGTAGTAGTTGGTAGTCGTAATAGTTAGTAGTAGTAGTAGTTGGTAGTAATAGTTAGTAGTAGTAGTAGTTGGTAGTCGTAATAGTTAGTAGTAGTAGTAGTTGGTAGTCGTAATAGTTAGTAGTAGTAGTAGTTGGTAGTCGTAATAGTTAGTAGTAGTAGTAGTTGGTAGTCGTAATAGTTAGTAGTAGTAGTAGTTGGTAGTCGTAATAGTTAGTAGTAGTAGTAGTTGGTAGTCGTAATAGTTAGTAGTAGTAGTAGTTGGTAGTCGTAATAGTTAGTAGTAGTAGTAGTTGGTAGTAATAGTTAGTAGTAGTAGTAGTTGGTAGTCGTAATAGTTAGTAGTAGTAGTAGTTGGTAGTCGTAATAGTTAGTAGTAGTAGTAGTTGGTAGTCGTAATAGTTAGTAGTAGTAGTAGTTGGTAGTAATAGTTAGTAGTAGTAGTAGTTGGTAGTCGTAATAGTTAGTAGTAGTAGTAGTTGGTAGTCGTAATAGTTAGTAGTAGTAGTAGTTGGTAGTCGTAATAGTTAGTAGTAGTAGTAGTTGGTAGTCGTAATAGTTAGTAGTAGTAGTAGTTGGTAGTAATAGTTAGTAGTAGTAGTAGTTGGTAGTCGTAATAGTTAGTAGTAGTAGTAGTTGGTAGTCGTAATAGTTAGTAGTAGTAGTAGTTGGTAGTCGTAATAGTTAGTAGTAGTAGTAGTTGGTAGTCGTAATAGTTAGTAGTAGTAGTAGTTGGTAGTCGTAATAGTTAGTAGTAGTAGTAGTTGGTAGTCGTAATAGTTAGTAGTAGTAGTAGTTGGTAGTCGTAATAGTTAGTAGTAGTAGTTGGTAGTCGTAATAGTTAGTAGTAGTAGTAGTTGGTAGTAATAGTTAGTAGTAGTAGTAGTTGGTAGTCGTAATAGTTAGTAGTAGTAGTAGTTGGTAGTCGTAATAGTTAGTAGTAGTAGTTGGTAGTCGTAATAGTTAGTAGTAGTAGTAGTTGGTAGTAATAGTTAGTAGTAGTAGTAGTTGGTAGTCGTAATAGTTAGTAGTAGTAGTAGTTGGTAGTCGTAATAGTTAGTAGTAGTAGTTGGTAGTCGTAATAGTTAGTAGTAGTAGTAGTTGGTAGTAATAGTTAGTAGTAGTAGTAGTTGGTAGTCGTAATAGTTAGTAGTAGTAGTTGGTAGTCGTAATAGTTAGTAGTAGTAGTAGTTGGTAGTAATAGTTAGTAGTAGTAGTAGTTGGTAGTCGTAATAGTTAGTAGTAGTAGTAGTTGGTAGTAGTAGTTAGTAGTAGTAGTAGTTGGTAGTAATAGTTAGTAGTAGTAGTAGTTGGTAGTCGTAATAGTTAGTAGTAGTAGTAGTTGGTAGTCGTAATAGTTAGTAGTAGTAGTAGTTGGTAGTAGTAGTTAGTAGTAGTAGTAGTTGGTAGTCGTAATAGTTAGTAGTAGTAGTAGTAGTTGGTAGTCGTAATAGTTAGTAGTAGTAGTAGTTGGTAGTCGTAATAGTTAGTAGTAGTAGTAGTTGGTAGTAATAGTTAGTAGTAGTAGTAGTTGGTAGTCGTAATAGTTAGTAGTAGTAGTAGTTGGTAGTCGTAATAGTTAGTAGTAGTAGTAGTTGGTAGTCGTAATAGTTAGTAGTAGTAGTAGTAGTTGGTAGTCGTAATAGTTAGTAGTAGTAGTAGTTGGTAGTCGTAATAGTTAGTAGTAGTAGTAGTTGGTAGTCGTAATAGTTAGTAGTAGTAGTAGTTGGTAGTAATAGTTAGTAGTAGTAGTAGTTGGTAGTTAGTCAGTAGTAGTAGTAGTAGTAGTTGGTAGTCGTAATAGTTAGTAGTAGTAGTAGTTGGTAGTCGTAATAGTTAGTAGTAGTAGTAGTTGGTAGTAATAGTTAGTAGTAGTAGTAGTTGGTAGTTAGTCAGTAGTAGTAATTGTAGTAGTTGGTAGTCGTAATAGTTAGTAGTAGTAGTAGTTGGTAGTCGTAATAGTTAGTAGTAGTAGTAGTTGGTAGTCGTAATAGTTAGTAGTAGTAGTAGTTGGTAGTCGTAATAGTTAGTAGTAGTAGTAGTAGTTGGTAGTCGTAATAGTTAGTAGTAGTAGTAGTTGGTAGTCGTAATAGTTAGTAGTAGTAGTAGTTGGTAGTTAGTCAGTAGTAGTAATTGTAGTAGTTGGTAGTCGTAATAGTTAGTAGTAGTAGTAGTTGGTAGTCGTAATAGTTAGTAGTAGTAGTAGTTAGTAGTCGTAATAGTTAGTAGTAGTAGTAGTTGGTAGTCGTAATAGTTAGTAGTAGTAGTAGTTGGTAGTCGTAATAGTTAGTAGTAGTAGTAGTTGGTAGTTAGTCAGTAGTAGTAATTGTAGTAGTTGGTAGTCGTAATAGTTAGTAGTAGTAGTAGTTGGTAGTCGTAATAGTTAGTAGTAGTAGTAGTAGTTGGTAGTCGTAATAGTTAGTAGTAGTAGTAGTTGGTAGTCGTAATAGTTAGTAGTAGTAGTAGTTGGTAGTCGTAATAGTTAGTAGTAGTAGTAGTTGGTAGTCGTAATAGTTAGTAGTAGTAGTTGTTGGTAGTAGTTAGTGGTAGTTAGTCAGTAGTAGTTGGTAGTAGTAGTTAGTAGTAGTAGTAGTTGGTAGTTAGTCAGTAGTAGTAATTGTAGTAGTTGGTAGTCGTAATAGTTAGTAGTAGTAGTAGTTGGTAGTCGTAATAGTTAGTAATTGTAGTAGTTGGTAGTCGTAATAGTTAGTAGTAGTAGTAGTTGGTAGTCGTAATAGTTAGTAGTAGTAGTAGTTGGTAGTCGTAATAGTTAGTAGTAGTAGTAGTTGGTAGTCGTAATAGTTAGTAATTGTAGTAGTTGGTAGTCGTAATAGTTAGTAGTAGTAGTAGTTGGTAGTCGTAATAGTTAGTAATTGTAGTAGTTGGTAGTCGTAATAGTTAGTAGTAGTAGTAGTTGGTAGTCGTAATAGTTAGTAGTAGTAGTAGTTGGTAGTCGTAATAGTTAGTAGTAGTAGTAGTTGGTAGTCGTAATAGTTAGTAGTAGTAGTAGTTGGTAGTCGTAATAGTTAGTAGTAGTAGTAGTTGGTAGTCGTAATAGTTAGTAGTAGTAGTTGGTAGTCGTAATAGTTAGTAGTAGTAGTAGTTGGTAGTCGTAATAGTTAGTAGTAGTAGTAGTTGGTAGTCGTAATAGTTAGTAGTAGTAGTAGTTGGTAGTCGTAATAGTTAGTAGTAGTAGTAGTTGGTAGTCGTAATAGTTAGTAGTAGTAGTAGTTGGTAGTCGTAATAGTTAGTAGTAGTAGTAGTTGGTAGTAATAGTTAGTAGTAGTAGTAGTTGGTAGTCGTAATAGTTAGTAGTAGTAGTAGTCGTAATAGTTAGTAGTAGTAGTAGTTGGTAGTCGTAATAGTTAGTAGTAGTAGTAGTTGGTAGTAATAGTTAGTAGTAGTAGTAGTTGGTAGTCGTAATAGTTAGTAGTAGTAGTAGTTGGTAGTCGTAATAGTTAGTAGTAGTAGTAGTTGGTAGTCGTAATAGTTAGTAGTAGTAGTAGTTGGTAGTCGTAATAGTTAGTAGTAGTAGTAGTTGGTAGTCGTAATAGTTAGTAGTAGTAGTAGTTGGTAGTCGTAATAGTTAGTAGTAGTAGTAGTTGGTAGTCGTAATAGTTAGTAGTAGTAGTAGTTGGTAGTAATAGTTAGTAGTAGTAGTAGTTGGTAGTCGTAATAGTTAGTAGTAGTAGTAGTTGGTAGTCGTAATAGTTAGTAGTAGTAGTAGTTGGTAGTCGTAATAGTTAGTAGTAGTAGTAGTTGGTAGTAATAGTTAGTAGTAGTAGTAGTTGGTAGTCGTAATAGTTAGTAGTAGTAGTAGTTGGTAGTCGTAATAGTTAGTAGTAGTAGTAGTTGGTAGTCGTAATAGTTAGTAGTAGTAGTAGTTGGTAGTCGTAATAGTTAGTAGTAGTAGTAGTTGGTAGTAATAGTTAGTAGTAGTAGTAGTTGGTAGTCGTAATAGTTAGTAGTAGTAGTAGTTGGTAGTCGTAATAGTTAGTAGTAGTAGTAGTTGGTAGTCGTAATAGTTAGTAGTAGTAGTAGTTGGTAGTCGTAATAGTTAGTAGTAGTAGTAGTTGGTAGTCGTAATAGTTAGTAGTAGTAGTAGTTGGTAGTCGTAATAGTTAGTAGTAGTAGTAGTTGGTAGTCGTAATAGTTAGTAGTAGTAGTTGGTAGTCGTAATAGTTAGTAGTAGTAGTAGTTGGTAGTAATAGTTAGTAGTAGTAGTAGTTGGTAGTCGTAATAGTTAGTAGTAGTAGTAGTTGGTAGTCGTAATAGTTAGTAGTAGTAGTTGGTAGTCGTAATAGTTAGTAGTAGTAGTAGTTGGTAGTAATAGTTAGTAGTAGTAGTAGTTGGTAGTCGTAATAGTTAGTAGTAGTAGTAGTTGGTAGTCGTAATAGTTAGTAGTAGTAGTTGGTAGTCGTAATAGTTAGTAGTAGTAGTAGTTGGTAGTAATAGTTAGTAGTAGTAGTAGTTGGTAGTCGTAATAGTTAGTAGTAGTAGTTGGTAGTCGTAATAGTTAGTAGTAGTAGTAGTTGGTAGTAATAGTTAGTAGTAGTAGTAGTTGGTAGTCGTAATAGTTAGTAGTAGTAGTAGTTGGTAGTAGTAGTTAGTAGTAGTAGTAGTTGGTAGTAATAGTTAGTAGTAGTAGTAGTTGGTAGTCGTAATAGTTAGTAGTAGTAGTAGTTGGTAGTCGTAATAGTTAGTAGTAGTAGTAGTTGGTAGTAGTAGTTAGTAGTAGTAGTAGTTGGTAGTAATAGTTAGTAGTAGTAGTAGTTGGTAGTCGTAATAGTTAGTAGTAGTAGTAGTTGGTAGTAATAGTTAGTAGTAGTAGTAGTTGGTAGTCGTAATAGTTAGTAGTAGTAGTAGTTGGTAGTCGTAATAGTTAGTAGTAGTAGTAGTAGTTGGTAGTCGTAATAGTTAGTAGTAGTAGTAGTTGGTAGTCGTAATAGTTAGTAGTAGTAGTAGTTGGTAGTAATAGTTAGTAGTAGTAGTAGTTGGTAGTCGTAATAGTTAGTAGTAGTAGTAGTTGGTAGTCGTAATAGTTAGTAGTAGTAGTAGTTGGTAGTCGTAATAGTTAGTAGTAGTAGTAGTAGTTGGTAGTCGTAATAGTTAGTAGTAGTTGTAGTTGGTAGTCGTAATAGTTAGTAGTAGTAGTAGTTGGTAGTCGTAATAGTTAGTAGTAGTAGTAGTTGGTAGTAATAGTTAGTAGTAGTAGTAGTTGGTAGTTAGTCAGTAGTAGTAGTAGTAGTAGTTGGTAGTCGTAATAGTTAGTAGTAGTAGTAGTTGGTAGTCGTAATAGTTAGTAGTAGTAGTAGTTGGTAGTAATAGTTAGTAGTAGTAGTAGTTGGTAGTTAGTCAGTAGTAGTAATTGTAGTAGTTGGTAGTCGTAATAGTTAGTAGTAGTAGTAGTTGGTAGTCGTAATAGTTAGTAGTAGTAGTAGTTGGTAGTCGTAATAGTTAGTAGTAGTAGTAGTAGTTGGTAGTCGTAATAGTTAGTAGTAGTAGTAGTTGGTAGTCGTAATAGTTAGTAGTAGTAGTAGTTGGTAGTTAGTCAGTAGTAGTAGTAGTAGTAGTTGGTAGTCGTAATAGTTAGTAGTAGTAGTAGTTGGTAGTCGTAATAGTTAGTAGTAGTAGTAGTTGGTAGTCGTAATAGTTAGTAGTAGTAGTAGTTGGTAGTAATAGTTAGTAGTAGTAGTAGTTGGTAGTTAGTCAGTAGTAGTAATTGTAGTAGTTGGTAGTCGTAATAGTTAGTAGTAGTAGTAGTTGGTAGTCGTAATAGTTAGTAGTAGTAGTAGTTGGTAGTCGTAATAGTTAGTAGTAGTAGTAGTTGGTAGTCGTAATAGTTAGTAGTAGTAGTAGTAGTTGGTAGTCGTAATAGTTAGTAGTAGTAGTAGTTGGTAGTCGTAATAGTTAGTAGTAGTAGTAGTTGGTAGTAATAGTTAGTAGTAGTAGTAGTTGGTAGTAATAGTTAGTAGTAGCCGTTCATACCTTCTGTTTGTCTTCTTGTAGTCCTAAAGAAGTAGAGCAAAACAATGTGATGTTATTGATTTTATTTGATTTTATTAGGATCTCTCTCAGAGTCCTTAAACAATAAAATACCATTTATAATACAAACACACTTTCACATATAACACACTATTACAAACATACATAATACACTAGCATAATGACCCAATAAATACTACATCTAAAAAAATATTGATTGAATAGATTTATATTAATAATAAATACCTTTATTTACAGGCCGGCAGGTAGCCTAGTGGTTAGAGTGTAGAGGTGGCAGGTAGTCTAGTGGTTAGAGTGTAGAGGTGGTAGGGTGGCCTAGTGGTTAGAGTGTAGAGGTGGCAGGTAGCCTAGTGGTTAGAGTGTAGAGGTGGCAGGTAGTCTAGTGGTTAGAGTGTAGAGGTGGCAGGGTGGCCTAGTGGTTAGAGTGTAGAGGTGGCAGGTAGTCTAGTGGTTAGAGTGTAGAGGTGGCAGGGTAGCCTAGTGGTTAGAGTGTAGAGGTGGCAGGGTGGCCTAGTGGTTAGAGTATAGAGGCGGCAGGTAGCCTAGTGGTTAGAGTGTAGAGGAGGCAGGTAGCCTAGTGGTTAGAGTGTAGAGGTGGCAGGTAGTCTAGTGGTTAGAGTGTAGAGGTGGCAGGTAGTCTAGTGGTTAGAGTGTAGAGGTGGCAGGTAGTCTAGTGGTTAGAGTGTAGAGGTGGTAGGGTGGCCTAGTGGTTAGAGTGTAGAGGTGGCAGGGTGGCCTAGTGGTTAGAGTGTAGAGGTGGCAGGTAGTCTAGTGGTTAGAGTGTAGAGGTGGCAGGGTGGCCTAGTGGTTAGAGTGTAGAGGTGGCAGGTAGCCTAGTGGTTAGAGTGTAGAGGTGGCAGGTAGCCTAGTGGTTAGAGTGTAGAGGTGACAGGGTAGCCTAGTGGTTAGAGTGTAGAGGCGGCAGGTAGCCTAGTGGTTAGAGTGTAGAGGTGGCAGGGTGGCCTAGTGGTTAGAGTGTAGAGGTGGCAGGTAGTCTAGTGGTTAGAGTGTAGAGGTGGCAGGGTAGCCTAGTGGTTAGAGTGTAGAGGTGGCAGGGTGGCCTAGTGGTTAGAGTATAGAGGCGGCAGGTAGCCTAGTGGTTAGAGTGTAGAGGAGGCAGGTAGCCTAGTGGTTAGAGTGTAGAGGAGGCAGGTAGCCTAGTGGTTAGAGTGTAGAGGAGGCAGGTAGCCTAGTGGTTAGAGTGTAGAGGAGGCAGGTAGCCTAGTGGTTAGAGTGTAGAGGAGGCAGGTAGCCTAGTGGTTAGAGTGTAGAGGTGGCAGGTAGCCTAGTGGTTAGAGTGTAGAGGTGGCAGGTAGTCTAGTGGTTAGAGTGTAGGGGCGGCAGGTAGCCTAGTGGTTAGAGTGTAGAGGTGGCAGGGTGGCCTAGTGGTTAGAGTGTAGAGGTGGCAGGTAGTCTAGTGGTTAGAGTGTAGAGGTGGCAGGGTAGCCTAGTGGTTAGAGTGTAGAGGTGGCAGGGTGGCCTAGTGGTTAGAGTGTAGAGGAGGCAGGTAGCCTAGTGGTTAGAGTGTAGAGGTGGCAGGGTGGCCTAGTGGTTAGAGTGTAGAGGAGGCAGGTAGCCTAGTGGTTAGAGTGTAGAGGTGGCAGGTAGCCTAGTGGTTAGAGTGTAGAGGTGGCAGGGTGGCCTAGTGGTTAGAGTGTAGAGGAGGCAGGTAGCCTAGTGGTTAGAGTGTAGAGGTGGCAGGTAGCCTAGTGGTTAGAGTGTAGAGGTGGCAGGTAGCCTAGTGGTTAGAGTGTAGAGGTGGCAGGTAGCCTAGTGGTTAGAGTGTAGAGGCGGCAGGTAGCCTAGTGGTTAGAGTGTAGAGGTGGCAGGTAGCCTAGTGGTTAGAGTGTAGAGGCGGCAGGTAGCCTAGTGGTTAGAGTGTAGAGGTGGCAGGTAGCCTAGTGGTTAGAGTGTAGAGGTGGCAGGTAGCCTAGTGGTTAGAGTGTAGAGGTGGTAGGTAGCCTATTGGTTAGAGTGTAGAGGTGGCAGGTAGCCTAGTGGTTAGAGTGTAGAGGTGGCAGGTAGCCTAGTGGTTAGAGTGTAGAGGTGGTAGGTAGCCTATTGGTTAGAGTGTAGAGGTGGCAGGTAGCCTAGTGGTTAGAGTGTAGAGGTGGCAGGTAGCCTAGTGGTTAGAGTGTAGAGGTGGCAGGTAGCCTAGTGGTTAGAGTGTAGAGGTGGCAGGTAGCCTAGTGGTTAGAGTGTAGAGGCGGCAGGTAGCCTAGTGGTTAGAGTGTAGAGGTGGCAGGTAGCCTAGTGGTTAGAGTGTAGAGGTGGCAGGTAGCCTAGTGGTTAGAGTGTAGAGGTGGCAGGTAGCCTAGTGGTTAGAGTGTAGAGGTGGTAGGTAGCCTATTGGTTAGAGTGTAGAGGTGGCAGGTAGCCTAGTGGTTAGAGTGTAGAGGTGGCAGGTAGCCTAGTGGTTAGAGTGTAGAGGTGGTAGGTAGCCTATTGGTTAGAGTGTAGAGGAGGCAGGTAGCCTAGTGGTTAGAGTGTAGAGGTGGCAGGTAGCCTAGTGGTTAGAGTGTAGAGGAGGCAGGTAGTCTAGTGGTTAGAGTGTAGAGGCGGCAGGTAGCCTAGTGGTTAGAGTGTAGAGGTGGCAGGTAGCCTAGTGGTTAGAGTGTAGAGGTGGCAGGTAGCCTAGTGGTTAGAGTGTAGAGGTGGCAGGTAGCCTAGTGGTTAGAGTGTAGAGGTGGCAGGTAGTCTAGTGGTTAGAGTGTAGAGGCGGCAGGGTAGCCTAGTGGTTAGAGTGTAGAGGTGGCAGGTAGCCTAGTGGTTAGAGTGTAGAGGAGGCAGGTAGCCTAGTGGTTAGAGTGTAGGGGCAGCAGGTAGCCTAGTGGTTAGAGTGTATAGGTGGCAGGTAGTCTAGTGGTTAGAGTGTAGAGATGGCAGGTAGCCTAGTGGTTAGAGTGTAGAGGTGGCAGGTAGTCTAGTGGTTAGAGTGTAGAGGCGGCAGGTAGTCTAGTGGTTAGTTTGTAGAGGTGGCAGGTAGCCTAGTGGTTAGAGTGTAGAGGTGGCAGGTAGTCTAGTGGTTAGAGTGTAGAAGTGGCAGGTAGCCTAGTGGTTAGAGTGTAGAGGAGGCAGGTAGTCTAGTGGTTAGTTTGTAGAGGTGGCAGTGGTTAGAGTGTCGGACTAGTAACCTGAAAGGTCGTTAGATCGAATCCCTGAGCTGACGAGGTAAAAATCTGTCATAATCTTAATTTAAAATGTGGAATACATATGTCAGGCAGTCTGTATGAATTTATCATTTAATCTATTAATTTATTTTGGATGAGATACCTGTAAAAACTTCACATCATCCGCTCGTATAGACTTCTCTACTTGGCTGATGGTGTCTGTGAGTGCAGCGATCCTCTCCTTGATGTACTCCAACTTCATACACATCACCTGAGTTTTGTTCTCCTCTTCCTCCCTCAACTTGGCCACTCTGTTCTTCTCCTCCTCCCTCAAGAACTGGTGGAACCTCTCAAACTCCTCCTTCATCTGTCGCTCCGTCTGGTCCGCCTGTCTCTACAGTTAATCAGATGGATCGATAGTGTATGTATTTAGCTCACTAACTAATCAGATTGATCGATAGTGTATGTATTTAGCTCACTGACTAATCAGATGGATCGATAGTGTATGTATTTAGCTCACTAACTAATCAGATGGATCGATAGTGTATGTTTTTAGCTCACTAACTAATTAGAAGCACATACTGAAGTAATCAATCTTCAGTTTTCAGTTTCCTGAAAACGCAAGTCATTTATTAATTACCTTTAAGTAATTTTTGGTTTCTTCCCAATCCTCTTTAGTCTTGTTGAGTAATTTCAGGTGTTTCTGCAATGAATCAAGCTTGGCTGAGACCTCTATCTGAAATAATTATAAAAACAAAAAACATTGATCCAAAACTCTTGATCATAACACACACACACACACACACACACACACACACACACACACACACACACACACACACACACACACACACACACACACACACACACACACACACACACACACACACACACACACACACACACACACAATCAAAAGATTGTGAATTCTGCTAATCTGCTATTTTGTGTTTATTTTTGAAACACAAACAAACTTTTTTTGTGCATAATGTCTCCGGCATCATTTCTTATGACCGAAAACAGTTTTTTGAGTGAACAGCAATTTACTAACATCGATTTGGATGAAGATTTCTACTGAGTCTTTCCGTGTGATTTTGATTTAAGACTTTCAAACAGGTTAACATTCACATGGCCTCAAGACCAGATGGATTAACCAGGACGTGTACTCAGAGCAGGCGCTGATCAGTTGGAAAGTGTCTTCACTGACATTTTCATCCTGTCCCTGACCCAATCGGTAGTACCTGAATGTGTCAAGCAGACCACCATAGTCCCTGTGTCCCAAGAACGCCAAGGTAATCTGTCTAAATGACTATCGCCCCCGTAGCACTCACGTCTGTAGCCATGAAGTGCTTTGAAAAGCTGGTCATGACTCACATCAACACCATTATCCCAGAAACCCTTAGACCCACTCCAATTTGCATACCGCACCAACAGATCCACAGATGATGATATCTCTATTGCACTCCACACTGCCCTTTCCCACCTGGACAAAAGGATCTACGTGAGAAGGCTTTTCATTGACTACAGCTCAGCGTTCAACACCATAGTTCCGTCCAAGCTCATCACTAAGCTAAGGACACTGGGACTAAACACCTCACTCTGCATCTGGATCCTGGACTTCCTGACGGGCCGTCCACAGGAGGTAAGGGTACGCAACAACACATCCGCCACGCTGATCCTCAACACAGGGGTTGCCTCAGGGGTGCGTGTTCAGTCCCCTCTTGTACTCTCTGTTCACCCACGATTGCTTGGCCACGCACGACTACAACGCCATGATTAAGTTTGCTGACAACATAATGAGCCGTCCTCCCCTCAGCAGCCTCCACTGATAGACACACACACACACACACACACACACACACACACACACACACACACACACACACACACACACACACACACACACACACACACACCAGTCTAAATTGCTGTGTAATAGTTCAGACTTCCCAGCTCACCTTTTTCTCCAGAGCAGCCTCCTCTACAGGGCAACACACATGTACTTTGTGTTGGTTAGAAAGCTGACAGACGACACAAATGGGCTCCTCATCGTTGTGACAGAACAGTTTCATCTTCTCGTTGTGAAGACGACACCACTCCTCCTCTGGGCTCTCCTCTCCCCTGGTCGTCCTCTGCTTTGTAAACATGTCGGCTGCTATCTTTAGGGCCAGGTTGATAGGAGGCCTCTCTGAGCTCGACGTGGTCAGACACACGGGGCATTGCCTGCCTCCCTTCCATTCCCACAGCTTCTGTAAACACTCCTTACAGGAGTTATGGCCACATTTCAGCAGGACGGGAAGGCTGAATACCTCACAACACACAGGACAAAGCAGGTCCTCCTTGGAGAGTGAAGCTTGACTTGTTGGTTTTGCAGTCATTTGATTCTATATTCTGTTCCTGCAACCTTACTACCATAGAATACAGAGATTATATTCTAGATTCTGTTCCTGCAACCTTACTACCATAGAATACAGAGATTATATTCTAGATTCTGTTCCTGCAACCTTACTACCATAGAATACAGAGATTATATTCTAGATTCTGTTCCTGCAACCTTACTACCATAGAATACAGAGATTATATTCTAGATTCTGTTCCTGCAACTTTACTACCCTAGAATACAGAGATTATATTCTAGATTCTGTTCCTGCAACCTCACCTCTCTAACTGCAAACTGTTTTGTGATCTCAGTGTTGGTGGTGTAAACCTTTGTCAATGCGGACAGACTAGCTGGACTTGTTTTAGTTAAAGTTCAGAGAAAATTATTGCGTGTAAAGTATCACTTCCTCATTGCTAAATTCAATTGGTCTTTACCGTAACTTACTGTCAGGTGGAACAGACACTGCCTGGACTGGAGTGAGTCATGACATGACATTTACAGTATGACCATATTTGTGTTGTTCTTCCTGAATACCTGTCTGTAGATGGACCTGTTTTAGACAGCTTGTAGCTTAAAGGAGTTGATAATGTAGAGAAATCACTGTGGGCAATACATCTTGAGGACATTGTTTTTATTTGATGATAGAAAGTATGCAGTACATGCAGTATGTAGATTTAGTATGTAGTACATGTAGTATGAAGATGTAGTATGTAGATGTAGTATGTAGTATATAGATGTAGTATGTAGTATGTAGATGTAGTATGCAGTACATGTAGTATATAGATGTAGTATGTAGATGTAGTATATAGATGTAGTATGTAGTATGTAGATGTAGTATGCAGTATGTAGTATGTAGATGTAGTATGTAGTATGTAGTATGTAGATGTAGTATGTAGATGTAGTATGTAGTATGTAGATGTAGTATGCAGTATGTAGTATGTAGATGTAGTATGCAGTACATGTAGTATATAGATGTAGTATGTAGTATGTAGATGTAGTACATGTAGTATGTAGTATGTAGTATGTAGTACATGTAGATGTAGTATGTAGATGTAGTATGTAGATGTAGTATGTAGTATATAGATGTAGTATGCAGTATATAGATGTAGTATGCAGTACATGTAGTATATAGATGTAGTATGTAGTATGTAGATGTAGTACATGTAGTATGTAGTATGTAGTATGTAGTACATGTAGATGTAGTATGTAGATGTAGTATGTAGATGTAGTATGCAGTATATAGATGTAGTATGTAGATGTAGTATGTAGATGTAGTATGTAGATGTAGTATGCAGTATATAGATGTAGTATGTAGATGTAGTATGTAGTACATGTAGTATGTAGATGTAGTATGTAGATGTAGTATATAGATGTAGTATGTAGATGTAGTATGCAGTATATAGATGTAGTATATAGATGTAGTATGTAGATGTAGTATGTAGTATGTAGATGTAGTATGCAGTATATAGATGTAGTATGTAGATGTAGTATGCAGTATATAGATGTAGTATATAGATGTAGTATGTAGATGTAGTATGTAGTATGTAGATGTAGTATGTAGATGTAGTATGCAGTATATAGATGTAGTATGTAGATGTAGTATGTAGGATGTAGTATGTAGATGTAGTATGCAGTATATAGATGTAGTATATAGATGTAGTATGTAGATGTAGTATGTAGATGTAGTATGTAGTATATAGATGTAGTATGTAGATGTAGTATGTAGTAGATGTAGTATGAAATATGTATATGTAGTATGCCGTACATGCAGTATGTAGATGTAGTATGTAGTATATAGATGTAGTATGTAGATGTAGTATGTAGTAGATGTAGTATGAAATATGTATATGTAGTATGCCGTACATGCAGTATGCAGATGTAGATGCAGTATGTAGATGTAGTATGTAGATGCAGTATATAGATGCAGTATATAGATGCAGTATGTAGATGTAGTATGTAGATGCAGTATATAGATGCAGTATGTAGATGTAGTATGTAGATGTAGTATGTAGATGCAGTATGTAGATGTAGTATGTAGATGTAGTATGTAGATGCAGTATGTAGATGTAGTATGTAGATGCAGTATGTAGATGTAGTATGTAGATGCAGTATGTAGATGTAGTATGTAGATGCAGTATATAGATGTAGTATGTAGATGCAGTATATAGATGTAGTATGTAGATGCAGTATGTAGATGTAGTATGCAGTATATAGATGCAGTATGTAGATGCAGTATGTAGATGTAGTATGTAGTATATAGATGTAGTATGTAGATGTAGTATGTAGTAGATGTAGTATGAAATATGTATATGTAGTATGCCGTACATGCAGTATGTAGATGTAGTATGCAGTATGTAGATACCAAACATACCCTTGTAAAACTGACCATCCTACCAATCCTCGACTTTGGCGATGTAATTTACAAAATAGCCTCCAATACCCTACTCAACAAATTGGATGCAGTCTATCACAGTGCAATCCGTTTTGTCACCAAAGCCCCATATTCTACCCACCATTGCGACCTGTACGCTCTCGTTGGCTGGCCCTCGCTTCATACTCGTCGCCAAACCCACTGGCTCCATGTCATCTACAAGACCCTGCTAGGTAAAGTCCCCCCTTATCTCAGCTCGCTGGTCACCATAGCATCTCCCACCTGTAGCACACGCTCCAGCAGGTATATCTCTCTAGTCACCCCCAAAACCAATTCTTTCTTTGGCCGCCTCTCCTTCCAGTTCTCTGCTGCCAATGACTGGAACGAACTACAAAAATCTCTGAAACTGGAAACACTTATCTCCCTCACTAGCTTTAAGCACCAACTGTCAGAGCAGCTCACAGATTACTGCACCTGTACATAGCCCACCTATAATTTAGCCCTATCAACTACCTCTTTCCCAACTGTATTTAATTTATTTATTTATTTTGCTCCTTTGCACCCCATTATTTTTATTTCTACTTTGCACATTCTTCCATTGCAAAACTACCATTCCAGTGTTTTACTTGCTATATTGTATTTACGTTGCCACCAAGGCCTTTTTTGCCTTTACCTCCCTTCTCACCTCATTTGCTCATATTGTATATAGACTTGTTTATACTTTATTACTGACTGTATGTTTGTTTTACTCCATGTGTAACTCTGTGTTGTTGTATGTGTCGAACTGCATTGCTTTATCTTGGCCAGGTCGCAATTGTAAATGAGAACTAGTTCTCAACTTGCCTACCTGGTTAAATAAAGGTAAAATAAATAAAAATAAAAAAGATGTAGTATGTAGATGTAGTATGTAGTAGATGTAGTATGCAGTATATAGATGTAGTATGTAGATGTAGTATGTAGTAGATGTAGTATGCAGTATATAGATGTAGTATGTAGATGTAGTATGTAGATGTAGTATGCAGTATATAGATGCAGTATGCAGTAAACGTGGTATGTAGTATGCAGTACATGCTGTATGTAGATGTAGTATGTAGTATGCAGTACATGCAGTATGTAGATGTGGTATATTGTATGTAGTATGTAGTATGCCGTACATGCAGTATGTAGATGTAGTATGCAGTATGTAGATGTAGTATGCAGTACATGCAGTATGCAGATGTGGTATGTAGTATGTAGATGTAGTATGTAGATGTAGTATGCAGTACATGTATTATGTAGATGTAGTATGTAGTACATGCAGTATGTAGTATATGCAGTATGTAGATGTAGATGTAGTATGCAGTACATGTAGTATGTAGTATGTAGATGTAGTGTGCAGTACATGCAGTATGTAGATGTAGTATGTAGTACATGCAGTATATGGATGCAGTATGTAGTAGATGTGGTATGAAATATGTAGATGTAGTATGCAAGACATGTAGTATGTAGATGTAGTATGCAGTACATGCAGTATATAGATGTAGATGTAGATGTATTATGTAGTATATATATGTAGTATGTAGTATATAGATGTAGTATGTAGTACATGTAGTACATGTAGTATGTAGATGTAGTATGCAGTAGATGTAGTATGTAGATGTAGTATGTAGTATGTAGATGTAGTATGTAGTACATGTAGTATGTAGATGTAGTATGCAGTACATGTAGTATGTAGTACATGTAGTAAGTAGATGTAGTATGTAGTATGCAGTACATGCAGTATGTAGATGCGGTATGTAGTATGTAGATGTAGTATGTAGTATGTAGATGTAGTATGTAGTATGTAGATGCAGTATGTAGATGTAGTATGTAGATGCAGTATGTAGTACATGTAGTATGTAGATGTAGTATGTAGTATGTAGATGCAGTATGTAGATGTAGTATGTAGTATGTAGATGCAGTATGTAGATGTAGTATGTAGATGTAGTATGTAGTACATGCAGTATGTAGATGTAGTATGTAGTATGTAGATGCAGTATGTAGATGTAGTATGTAGATATAGTACGTAGTACATGTAGTATGTAGATGTAGTATGTAGATGTAGTATGTAGTATGTAGATGCAGTATGTAGATGTAGTATGCAGTATATAGATGTAGTATGTAGATGTAGTATGTAGATGTAGTATGAAGATGTAGTATGTAGATGTAGTATGCAGTATATAGATGTAGTATGTAGATGTAGTATGTAGTAGATGTAGTATGAAATATGTATATGTAGTATGACGTACATGCAGTATGTAGATGTAGTATGCAGTATGTAGATGTAGTATGCAGTTAACGTGGTATGTAGAATGCAGTACATGCTGTATGTAGATGTAGTATGTAGTATGCAGTACATGCAGTATGTAGATGTGGTATGTTGTATGTAGTATGTAGTATGCAGTACATGCAGTATGTAGATGTAGTATGTAGTATGTAGTATGTAGATGCAGTATGTAGATGTAGTATGTAGATGTAGTATGTAGTACATGCAGTATGTAGATGTAGTATGTAGTACATGCAGTATGTAGATGTAGTATGTAGTATGTAGTATGTAGATGTAGTATGTAGATGTAGTGTGAAGTACATGCAGTTTGTAGATGTAGTATGCAGTACATGCAGTATATAGATGTAGTATGTAGTATGTAGTAGATGTAGTATGAAATATGTAGATGTAGTATGCAGTACATGCAGTATATAGATGTAGTATGTAGTATGTAGTAGATGTAGTATGAAATATATAGATGTAGTATGCAGTACATGCAGTATGTAGATGTAGTATGTAGATGTAGTATGTAGTATGTAGATGTAGTATGTAGATGTAGTATGTAGATGTAGTATGTAGTATGTAGATGTAGTATGTAGATGTAGTACATGTAGTATGTAGATGTAGTATGTAGATGTAGTATGTAGTATGTAGATGTAGTATGTAGATGTAGTACATGTAGTATGTAGATGTAGTATGTAGATGTAGTATGTAGTGTGTAGTATGTAGTATGTAGATGTAGTATGTAGTATGTAGTATGTAGATGTAGTATGTAGTATGTAGTATGTAGATGTAGTATGTAGTATGCAGTATGTAGATGTAGTATGTAGATGTAGTATGTAGATGTAGTATGTAGATGTAGTATGCAGTATGTAGTATGTAGATGTAGTATGTAGATGTAGTATGTAGATGTAGTATGTAGTATGTAGTATGTAGTATGTAGATGTAGTATGTAGTATGTAGATGTAGTATGTAGATGTAGTATGTAGTATGTAGTATGTAGTATGTAGATGTAGTATGTAGTATGTAGTATGTAGTATGTAGATGTAGTATGTAGTATGTAGTATGTAGATGTAGTATGTAGATGTAGTATGTAGTATGTAGTATGTAGTATGTAGATGTAGTATGTAGATGTAGTATGTAGCTGTAGTATGTAGTATGTAGATGTAGTATGTAGTATGTAGTATGTAGATGTAGTATGTAGTATGTAGTATGCAGTATGTAGATGTAGTATGTAGATGTAGTATGTAGATGTAGTATGTAGATGTAGTATGTAGTATGCAGTATGTAGATGTAGTATGTAGATGTAGTATGTAGATGTAGTATGTAGATGAAGTATGCAGTATGTAGATGTAGTATGTAGTATGTAGATGTAGTATGCAGTACATGTGGTATGTAGTATGCAGTATGTAGATGTAGTATGCAGTACATGTGGTATGTAGTATGCAGTATGTAGATGTAGTATGTAGTATGTAGATGTAGTATGCAGTACATGTACATTTTGGAACGGGAGGGTAGCCTAGTGGTTAGAGCGTTGGACTAGTAACTTAGCGTTGGACAAGTTCAAATCCCCGAGCTGACTAGGTACAAATCTGTCGTTCTGCCCCTGAACAGGCAGTTAACCCAGGCCGTCATTGAAAATAAGAATTTGTTCTTAACTGACTTGCCTAGTTAAATAAAGGTAAAAATAAAATGTAGTATGTAGGATGTAGTATGTAGATGTTGTATGTAGTATAACGTTCCCGTAGTAAACGGGATATTTTGTCAGGACAAGATGCTAGAATATGCATATAATTGACAGCTTAGGATAGAAAGTTTCCAAAACTGTAAAAAATATTGTCTGTGAGTATAACAGAACTGATATTGCAGGCGAAAACCTGAGAAAAATCCAATCAGGAAGTGCCTCCTGTTTTGAAAGCGCTGCATTACAATGCGTTCCTATTGAGCAGAGAATGGACTATCAACCAGATTACTTTTTCTCCATATTCCCCAAGGTGTCTACAGCATTGTGACATAGTTTTACGCAATTATGTTGAAGAATACCCGTAAGCGGCTACATTACGCAAGTAGCCTGATGGCTCCCAGAGTGATTCTCGTGTAAAATACAGAGGTAGCCATTACTCCAATCGGTCCTACTGCAAGGAGCTATTTCGCCTACGCCTTCTCCTCAGATACACGATAAAATCTCTGTTTGATAGGCTTCATATCTCCGATGTCTATATCATGCTCAATTAAGTGGGTTTGCGATGGAGTGTCAGAAAACAAAAACAGGGTAGTTTATAATAAGAGCTACCACTTCACCATGTTTATCAGAGTCTAAATGATCTACCAAAACCCCAAATGTTTGCAAAGTCTGGGAGTTTTTCAACCGACTCTGTAAGACCTCATCCGAAACCCTTAAGGTCCTCCTCTTCTCATCCCCTCCACCAAATTAAAGCCACAAGATGCAGTGACTGGAGCAGCAGTCAACGCTGATCTCACCGCTGGAGTGCCTTCTACTTTGCTTAGATCCCGGGAGTGATAACATTTTAACAGGTTCACATGGCATAATTTAGAGGACGTCCTATGACCAGAGGTTTCAATGAGAGAGTTCAAATCTGACACTTTACTCAACACAGTGAAAGGACCACAGTATTTTGCCCGAAAAGGTGAACTTACAAGAGGCAGAAGAGTTATTTCATTTTCCGTTGAGAACATTTAAGTTTTTCTTTCGCCAGTTCATCAGCCCTATACAACTTCAGCCTAAAACCATTTACAAAACCATTTATAAAACTATTTATAAAACTATTTATAAAACTATTTATATCGTCAATAAGGTTCTGAGGTGGTTCCTCAGGCAAACAACCATCCTGCAACACTGCTAAAGGCCCACACACCTTATGACCAAACACTAAGTCATTTGGGCTAAACCCTGTGCTTTCCTGCACCACTTCACGAGCAGCTAGTAACAGCCAAGGTAACCCCTCCTCCCAATCTGCAGACAGTTCTGTACTAAACCCTGTGCTTTCCTGCACCACTTCACGAGCAGCTAGTAACAGCCAAGGTAACCCCTCCTCCCAATCTGCAGACAGTTCTGTACAGTATGCACGAAGCAAGGATTTTAAAGTTTGATGAAAACGTTCCAAAGCTCCCTGGTTCTGGGCATGGAATGCAGTGGACTTGTTGTGTTCAACTTTAAGCTGGTTGAGAACCTGATAATATAAATGGGAGGTAAAGTTAGACCCTAGATCTGACTGGATGATTTTTGGAATCCCAAATGTTGAAATAAATTGAGTTAACGCTTTAACTCCTGATATTGAAGTTATGGAAAAAGCTGCCGGATATCTGGTTGCTTGACACATAACAGTTAATAAGTAGCTATGACCTGACTTGGACCTTGCTAAAGGCCCAACACAATCGATAATAAGATGCTCAAAAGGTTGCCCTACGGCTGGTATTGGATACAAAGGTGCAGGCTTTACAACCTGGCTTGGCTTGCTTGTGCGCTGACACGTATCACAAGTTTTAATAAACTGAGATACATGCCGCTTTAAACGCGACTAGAAAAAATAACGAAGTATGCGATCATACGTTTTACGAACACCCATATGACCTGCCACATCACCATGGGAAGTTCGCAACACTTCATTTCGCAAAGTAGTAGGTACAACTATTTGAAAGACTGGTTCTCCTAGACCCTGATCATGGTGTGGAACCCATTTCCTGACCAACAGCCCATCAAGAAGAAAATAACACTGAGCACTATTCCTCACCACTGAATCAGGAACAACTTTATCAGATCAGCCAAGGTAGTATCTGCCTTTTTCTCAGCCATCAACCACTACTAAAGGACACCAATAAAACATTTTTTTCCCAAGATGGCGTAGCAGTCAAGACGTCCTTGTCCTGTCGTGTCCCTTGTATATAACGTTTTACATATTTTTCATCGCATATCCTTTAAAATATTTTGCTAAACCTCATCATCTAAATACTCTCCTGCAACCCGCCTCACCCAATGTAGCGCGGATCTGCTTTTTTCTCTAAAGTATTTATACTTACTTCGGATCAGGAATCCCTCAACTGAAGCTAGCCAGCTAACTACCAGATATCAGTCAGCAAACCATTTCCAGCGGTCATCAGCTAACCTTCAGCTCAGAAAAGCTCTCGCCAGTTCGAACAACGTGACTCTAACCAGAGCATAACGGACCTGTTATTTTTATCCCCGGATTCCTACCGCAAACTGAACATTTTCATCTGGATCTTCATAACTAGCTAACCGCAATCCTGGATGACTACTCCTGGCTAGCGTTTCCATCCCAGAGCAAGCGCTAATTTAGCTTGAAGCTAGCCCGGCCAGGGCTCCTGTGCTACCACCGAAGCATACTCCTGGGCTACAATATCGGCCTGCTAGCTACCAAGAGCTACTTGGAACCCTACTAATTCCACGACTGATCTATCGACGTCACCGCACAAAAAGGCAAAAACAGACTTACCCCCATCGCGACGCCCCCCCCAAAGGCTAACTTTCTAGCCCCTGCTATCTGCTTGCTTGCTAACCCGGTCTGCTAACTGCTAAACTGCCGGGCCCTAAACTGCCGGGCCCTAACCCTAACCCTAACCCTAACCCTAACCCACTGCTTGCTTGCTAACCAGGCCTGCTAACTGCTCGCTGCTAGCTTGCCCTGGTCTACTAACTGCTAGCCCATACTAACTGCTACTAACTGTTAGCCTGCTAACTGTCTGAATCGCCGTGTCCCCAGCCAGCCCAACCACTCACTGGACACATATGTTCACTTGGCTACGCATGCCTCTCTCTAATATCAATATGCCTTGTCCATTACTGTCCTGGTTAGTGATTGCTGTCTTATTTCACTGTAGAGCCTCTAGCCCTGCTCAATATGCCTTAACCAACCATGTTGTTCCACCTCCTACATATGCGATGACATCACCTGGTTTAAACATCTCTAGAGACTATATCTCTCTCTTCATTACTCAATGCCTAGGTTTACCTCCAATGTACTCACATCCTACCATACTTACCTGTCTGTACATTATGCCTTGAATCTATGCTATCGTGCCCAGAAACCTGCTCCTTTTACTCTCTGTTCTGAACGTGCTAGACAGCCAGTTCGTATAGTCTATAGCCGTACCCTTATCCTACTTCTCCTCTGTTCCTCTGGTGATGTGGAGGTTAATCCAGGTCCTGCAGTGCCTAGCTCCACTCCCACCCTCCAGGTGCTCTCATTTTTTTACTTCTGTAAACGTAAAAGCCTTGGTTTCATGCATGTTAACATTAGAAGCCTACTCCCCAAGTTTGTTTTACTCACTGCTTTAGCACACTCGAACAACCCAGATGTTTTAGCCGTGTCTGGATCCTGGCTTAGGAAAACCACCAAAAACCCTGAAACTCCATTGCTAATTATAACGTTTTCCGCCAAGATAGAACTGCCAAAGGGGGCGGTGTTGCACTCTACTGCAAAGATAGAAAGTAAAACAGAACTCTACAGGCTAAGTCTGTACCCAAACAATTTGAGCTTCTACTTCTAAAAATTCACCTTTCCAGAATCAAGTCTCTCACTGTTGCCGCTTGCTATAGATCTCCCTCTGCCCCCTGTTGTGCCCTCGATACTATATGTGAACTGATTGCCCCCCATCTATCTTCTGAGCTCATGCTACTAGGTGACCTAAACTGGGACATGCTTAATACCACGGCCATCCTACAAACTAAGCTTGATGCCCTCAATCTCACACAAATGATCAATGAACCTACCTAGGTACAACCCCAAATCAATAAACACGGGCACCCTCATAGATGTCATCCTAACTAATTTGCCCTCCAAATACACCTCTGCTGTTTTCAATCAAGATCTCAGCGATCACTGCCTCATTGCCTGCATCCGTAATGGGTCTGCGACCAAACGACCACCCCTCATCACTGTCAAACGCTCCCTGAAACACTTCAGCGAGCAGGCCTTTCTAATCAACCTGGCCGGGGTATCCAGGAACGACATTGACCTCACCCCGTCAGTAGATGATGCCTGGCTATTCTTTAAAAGTGCCTTCCTAGCCATCTTAAATAAGCATGCCCGTCTCAAAAAATGTAGAACTAGGAATAGATATAGTCCTTGGTTCACGACAGACCTGTCTGCCCTTAACCAGAACAAAAACATCCTGTGGCGTTCTGCATTAGCATCGAATAGCCCCCGTGATATGCAACTTTTCAGAGAAGTTAGGAACAAATATACACAGGCAGTTAGAAAAGCTAAGGCAAGCTTTTTCCAACAGAAATTTGCATCCTGTAGTACTAACTCAAAAAAGTTCTGGGAGACTGTAAAGTCCATGGAGAATAAGAGCACCTCCTCCCAGCTGCCCATTGTTCTGAGGCTAGGAAACATTGTCACCACCGATAAATCCGCTATAATTGAGAATTTCAATAAGCATTTCTCTACGGCTGGCCATGCTTTCCACCTGGCTACCCTACCCCGGTCAACTGCCCGGCACCCTCCACAGCAACCCGCCAAAGCCCGCACCATTTCTCCTTTACCCAAATCCAGATAGCCAATGTTCTGAAAGAGCTGCAAAATCTGGACCCCTACAAATCAGCCGGGCTAGACAATCTGGACCCTCTCTTTCTAAAATGATCTGCCGAAATTGTTGCAACCCCTATTACTAGCCTGTTCAACTTCTCTTTCGTATCGTCTGAGATTCCCAAAGATTGGAAAGCTGCCGCGGTCATCCACCTCTTAAAAGGGGGTGACACTCTAGACCCAAACTGCTACAGACCTATATCTATCCTACCCTGTCTTTCTAAGGTCTTCGAAAGCCAAGTTAACAAACAGATTACTGACCATTTCGAATCTCACCATACCTTCTCCGCTATGCAATCTGGTTTCAGAGCTGGTCATGGGTTCACCTCAACCACGCTCAAGGTTCTAAACGATATCATAACCGCCATCGATAAGAGACATTACTGTGCATTACCGTATTCATCGACCTGGCCAAGGCTTTCGACTCAGTCAATCACAACATTCTTATTGGCAGACTCGACAGCCTTGGTTTCTCAAATGATTGCCTCGCCTGGTTTACCAACTACTTCTCTGATAGAGTTCAGTGTGTCAAATCAGAGGGCCTGTTGTCTGGTCCTCTGACAGTCTCTATGGGTGTGCCACAGGGTTCAATTCTCGGGCCGACTCTCTTTTCTGTATACATCAATGATGTTGCTCTTGCTGCTGGTGATTCTCTGATACACCTTTATGCAGACGACACCATTCTGTATACTTCTGGCCCCTCCTTGGACACTGTGTTAACTAACCTCCAGACGAGCTTCAATGCCATACAACTCTCCTTCCGTGACCTCCAACTGCTCTTAAACGCAAGTAAAACTAAATGCATGCTTTTCAATCGATCGCTGCCCGCACCTGCTCGCCCGTCCAGCATCACTACTCTGGACGGCTCTGACTTAAAATACGTGGACAACTACAAATACCTGGGTGTCTGGTTAGATTGTAAACTCTCCTTCCAGACTCACATTAAGCATCTCCAATCCAAAAATAAATCTAGATTCGGCTTCCTATATCGCAACAAGCATCCTTTGTTGCCAAACATACCCTCATAAAACTGACCATCCTACCGATCCTCGACTTCGGTGATGTCATCTTTAAAATAGCCTCCAACACTCTACTCAACAAACTGGATGCAGTCTATCACAGTGCCATCCGTTTTGTCACCAAAGCCCCATACACTACCCACCATTGCGACCTGTACGCTCTCGTTGGTTGGCCCTCGTTTCATACTCGTCGCCAAACCCACTGGCTACAGGTTATCTACAAGTCTCTGCTAGGTAAAGCCCCGCCTTATCGCAACTCACTGGTCACCATAGCAGCACCCACTCGTAGCACGCGCTCCAGCAGGTATATCTCACTGGTCACCCCCAAAACCAATTCCTCCTTTGGTCGTCTTTCCTTCCAGTTCTCTGCTGCCCATGACTGGAATGAATTGCAAAAATCTCTGAAGCTGGAGACTCTCCCTCACTAGCTTTAAGCACCAGCTGTCAGAGCATTTTACAGATCACTGCACCTGTACTTAGTCTATCTGTTAACAGCCCATCTATCTACCTATCTCATCCCCATACTGGTATTTATTTATTTATTTAGCTCCTTTGCACCCCAGTATCTCTACCTGCACATTCATCTTCTGCCGATCTACCATTCCAGTGTTTAATTGCTATATTGTAATTACTTCGCCACCATGGCCTATTTATTTCCTTAACTTACCTCATTTGCACTCACTGTATATAGACTTATTGTTCTACTGTATTATTGGCTGTATGTTTTGTTTATTCCATGTGTAACTCTGTGTTGTATGTGTCGAATTGCTACGCTTTATCTTGGCCAGGTCGCAGTTGCAAATGAGAACTTGTTCTCAACTAGCCTACCTGGTTAAATAAAGGTGAAATAAAAAATAAATAAAAAATAATAAGAAGAGACTCACTGTTGCAGGAATTTAATTCCTCTGTTCTAATACCCAATTAAAATTAAATAAACACTCTGTCAATACATAAGAATTTGTAAGACCCTTATTTTATAGAAATGGACAGAGCTCGGTCTTAAAGTCAAATAGCAGCCTTTATTCACGAGAGTACTGAACACGATACAGGTTACCAGGTTATAAACTGAACATGACGTCATTAGTTCCAGTACCAACCCGTGCCATCTCCGTTCCAGTACAAAGGCTGTATCTCAAGCCTTCCCACATCCGTCTCCCTACCAATTTAATATAATTTACGAGCCAAGGTTTTCTCGTGTAGATAAGCATTCTAGCCAGTCTGAAGATATCGTTCATTCATTTGTACCAAGGAACAGACAGTCATTGTTCTAACTCTTGACCACATTAACACACATTCTATTCAGTACTGGGATCAAGAAAGAAAATTCATACATATTCAGCAACATAATAGTATTCTGATTAGTACATATACAGTAACATAATAGTATTCTGATTAGTACATCCTGATTGAAATGTATACATAATTAGTCATTATAGATAAAAATTCCCTTAACTTATCCACCCTTTGATTAAATATTATACATCCAATCACACATTGTAGTTATATTGTAATATTAAAAAGCCTATTTCTATTTTTATTAGAGATATTTCTTGTCATCAAAACATCACCTAAACATAACCCAACACTTGCATTCGCCATGACTGTTTCTCAGGCCTACATCAGAATCATAACTCTTCTTATCAGGATTTTCGTTACAATCTTCATAAAAAAACAGTCTAATATTGAAACAGGATACAACCTAGCCTCCCTAAACATCAAAAATTGTCTCCTCAAACATAAATTCCCCGCTAATGAAGGATCCAGATTCGTCCACTTGTTCTGTAGACATGCATTCAGCACTCCACGGGTCAGAACCTGGAATCCACTGGTACCTCACCATCGATTTCTCCAGAGTCCTGGAAATAAGGCCTCGTACACAGGGAATTAGACAACAGCCCCATAAAACTAAAACAGTCACACAGGTGAATGCAGCCCATAATACAGTGATCATAATATTTTTTTCAATTTTCCCGAACATACTATCAAACCAATTAGTCAGAGAAGTATCCACCCCAGAGTTTTCTGCCAAACCGTGAGCCAGGGTGGTCAAACCAGCTGAGGCTTCGGCACTGATTCGTCCGGAGCTGTGTTACTTGGGATGTAAGCACAAACATGGTCCTGATAATCACGCATACTTCTCCCTTTTCAGCCAATAACATATCTAATGCAATTCTATTCTGCCAAGCCATCCAGCTGGTTGCTTCAGTCTGTTCTGCAAAACCTTTAATAGCATCTCTGGTATAATTGTTAAAGCTTGATTATAATAAATATAATTAATTCAGTCCACGTTCTTATTGAGAGTAGAAGTGCTTAACTCTAATCCTGCTAGGATCTGATTTCTTGCTTTGAACTCATCTGGCACCCCCCGTGGAACCCCAATGTTATCAATGTAGACTTTGTCATCAAGAGACCCGGATGGAGTAGCTCTTTTTCCCCATTTGGCTATACTTCATGTCTTGGTGTTGAATGAGTGTGAAAGGCATTCCCAAATGTACAAGGGAGCATAATCATGTCCAATCTGTCGGTAAAACCTCGCCCTGACATCATTTCCCAAGAGTTCTGTACCGGGCCAAACGGTAATAATCTCCTCCGGTCACTGTAAAGGGAGGAACCTGTTGGATATAAATCATGCAAGTCAATGCAACTGTCATTATCTGGCATTCCTGCTTTCGTGAACAGCTTTACCATACTGGCCTAAACTCCTCTACCCAGAACCGTACTAGGGTGTCAACCAAGACCTGGTCATATCCATCATACCACAACCCTAGATCCTCCTTCATTTCTGTTTAAAGGGTTAAGCGTATCTTTATGCAATACATCCCTCTCTCCTGATTACAATCAAAAACTCTCACCTTCACTCTACTCCACCTCCTTCCATACTGGGTGAGTGGATTCATATAGCCCTCTCTCCAAATGAGCTATGACCTGTGTCCACGATCAATATGGGAACCTGCACCGATATATGCCATAATGGCTCAGAGTCCTAGACTGCCATGTAGTTAGAGACTCCATTTTGGTCTACATAAAACTCAATTGAGAGATCCTTCCCAACCTCTACTCTAACTTCCTGTCTACCCAGATCTAGGGATCTCTTATGCTTATTTTGGAACAAAATCCTCATCGTCTAACCCATGAGTCAAATTACCACTCTCCGCATACTCAAGTAGGACGTGCTGTATCAGGAATATGTCACCCACGATAAAACAGCTCAGACGAACAGCTTCCATGTGAAGCCCCACCCTGTCCCCGAGAACACATCACTTAGCAAGAGCCAGACACATCTTCACTTCTATGAACAACAACAGGGATGAAAAGACAGGGAGGGTTTTTTCATTCGAGAGATGGCCCCCAGAATTCTGTTAATTCCAGTTCTCCTCTCGAACACTGTTTATTGTTCGACAGTGTCAGTGTGTCTTGCCCTCCTGCCGTGTGATATGAATCCGGGTAGCTCTTTCAGCTAGCTGTCACCAGGAGTCCTTGGTATGGTCCCCCCAACAAGCCTCAGGGACTGGATTGAGTGACTTCACCTGTAGTTCACCTGTAGTGCATAAAATCCTGGACATACAGGCTTGGTTAACAAGCAGTTTCTCATTTGTTCTGATTATTAGCTAATATTTTAATTTTTTTATTAGTTAATTATCCCATAGGTCACATCCTATTCTAGAACACAATTTACCCATCCCCCCTTTGTTACCTGGCTCTGCCCACTCTTGCCTACTCTTAAACAATGACTTAGGTAAGATTAGTAAATTATCCTAATGTCTAACATCATCATGTAGGAGCCCCTTTTAATTTTCCACATGTCCAATTCTCCCTTGGGCGTCCATACATGTCAATCCTGTAACAATACTCTGTCAAGTTCTTATCTACTTTAAGAACTATCTGTGCTACTTATATATTTTCCTAAATATATATATTTACCAATTTAAACCGTAACCCATTTCTCTCATATCTCTCAAATACCACTAAGCTTCTAACTGTTTGACTTTATCTAAAATCATTGATTTTGGAAAAAACATGTCTATGAGTGGCTTTTCTCTAAAGTCCTTACATTTCCTTAATCAATCTATCTTAATCCTTACAATAATCCTAAATCATCACAGATGTCCTATATTCCTGTTAAATGTAATACTATTTAAAAAACTTCTAATAATCAAACAAAGTCTAATAAATGCTAACCATATCAAAATCCTCCCTACACTAACAAGCCCTTTCCTTCAGGGACCCTCAGTATTCTATCTGACAATAACATAGAATTGTTGCAAAGTGTGGAATACCTTATCTACAGTAATTTATCACCCCTAAAAACTGTAACTTATTTTTCTATGTAATTCCCTGCCCTATTGGCTTAATCTATCTCCTATCCAAACCTTAATGTATCTTATCTTCCCCTATTTATTCTCAATGATAAATATGATTGTTTTCTCTGTTACAATACCAAATCATGAATAGCCCATTCAAAAACTTCACAGCTAATGTTGTAAAACAGAATCCTGAACGATTTTCTCATTTGCGGTTCAAACAATAATTCTAACCCCCCCCAACCAAAACTTCATTATAATGAATTTACCTTAAAACTAGAAACTCAATATGACCATATTCATTATACAAATGACTCTCCCCTGAGGCTGATCAGACCCCTAAAGACAATCACGATAAGATCAATAGGTCATAAAATCAAAAAAATTAACTTGTATAATTAAAACTCATAAAATAAAAACTCATAAGGTTCCATATGTGAGCGTGCCTCTTTAAAATACCTTTGCACTAAAACAAATAGTCCTAACAATGGTTTTATGTGTATATATTTGCAGACCTTTTGCAATTTGGTCGTTGATGGCCTCATTCTCCCCAAGATTATAATCCCAGGAAATTGAGACACCTAAACATCAATTTTCCCAGAAGAACACAACACTCCTAACTAGCATTCACTATGCTACTTCGATTCTTCGATTCAGAAACTCAAAAGTGAACTATAAACTAAACCTAATGATGATTCCCCTTTAACTCAAATCATTAATCATAAGTTTTAACAACGTCTATGTATATGTTTACTTAAATGAACATGCTACCCTTAGATACAATTAACCCGATAACATTATTGTATTACTTCTTCCCCTCTGCCGCAAATGTCGTACATTTCTCAGTGTAAGAAATCCGTAATTTAATCCTCGATATTTAATAAATATGCATTCGCATTATCCCATGGCTCCTTTATTTAGGTATGTTTTTTGAATTAATGGCTATCCTATTTGTACGGAACAAGCGTCCTAATTCTCCAATGCGTACTATATCTCTCCTTAATAACCTTCTGGCTTGCAAAACCAGGATTTATTAAGCTCTAGTTTATTTATGGAAGTGCACCTTACCACAGGTCAATTTCAGACCTGTTTCCTTCCTATCGATTTTGGTTAAAACCCAAGGTGTTCGTTTGAATCTGTCACCTCCCTTTCGAACACCCGGCCTGTTTTTAACCTCAATTCAGAAGTCAGGTCTTTTTTAAAATTTTTATTAACGCACGTTTTTTTCCCGGACCTCCAGATGAATAGGGAGCAACATCTAGAACACTACTTTAGACCTGGTTATAAGAAGCCTAGTGCACTACGCAGGGAATAGGGAGCTATTTGGAACAGAGACACTAACTCCTGGATGAAAATCTCTCTCTCCCTCATCTGTCTGATATATCTGCCCATTTCCCCTCCCCTCCTCCCTTTTCATTATATTCTATCAGCCACACCACTAGCTCACCTCCACACAATACATTTACAAGTTAAAGACACACCTTGGAATAAATAACAAAGGAAAACTATTACTAGATGAAGTTGAGTGTTTTTTATTATTTCCCATCACCATAAATCATATTTAATCACTGAACAGTAGCAGACCCAACTTCATCTGTTCCTGACTCTGGATAGTGGATTAAAAAGACCATCAATCTCCAATGATATTAAAGTACTATTCCGAACATTACTGATATACTGAGTGGCAAGTCAAGATATCTGCTGGTTTTATTGTTTGGTCAACAGCACCACCTGCTGGACAGGTTTAATGTTGCTGGACTGAGCAGTATGGGAGGATGAAAGATGACACATTTAGGGCCGGTTTCCTGGACATCTACAGTGCCTTGCGAAAGTATTCGGCCCCCTTGAACTGTGAGACCTTTTGCCACATTTCAGGCTTCAAACATAAAGATATAAAACTGTATTTTTTTGTGAAGAATCAACAACAAGTGGGACACAATCATGAAGTGGAACGACATTTATTGGATATTTCAAACTTTTTTAACAAAACAAAAACTGAAAAATTGGGCGTGCAAAATTATTCAGCCCCCTTTTAAGTTAATACTTTGTAGCGCCACCTTTTGCTGCGATTACAGCTGTAAGTCGCTTGGGGTATGCCTCTATCAGTTTTGCACATCGAGAGACTGAAATTTTTTCCCATTCCTCCTTGCAAAACAGCTCGAGCTCAGTGAGGTTGGATGGAGAGCATTTGTGAACAGCAGTTTTCAGTTCTTTCCACAGATTCTCGATTGGATTCAGGTCTGGACTTTGACTTGGCCATTCTAACACCTGGATATGTTTATTTTTGAACCATTCCATTGCAGATTTTGCTTTAAGTTTTGGATCATTGTCTTGTTGGAAGACAAATCTCCGTCCCAGTCTCAGGTCTTTTGCAGACTCCATCAGGTTTTCTTCCAGAATGGTCCTGTATTTGGCTCCATCCATCTTCACATCAATTTTAACCATCTTCCCTGTCCCTGCTGAAGAAAAGCAGGCCCAAACCATGATGCTGCCACCACCATGTTTGACAGTGGAGATGGTGTGTTCAGCTGTGTTGCTTTTACGCCAAACATAACGTTTTGCATTGTTGCCAAAAAGTTCCATTTTGGTTTCATCTGACCAGAGCACCTTCTTCCACATGTTTGGTGTGTCTCCCAGGTGGCTTGTGGCAAACTTTAAACGACACTTTTTATGGATATCTTTAAGAAATGGCTTTCTTATTGCCACTCTTCCATAAAGGCCAGATTTGTGCAATATAAGACTGATTGTTGTCCTATGGACAGAGTCTCCCACCTCAGCTGTAGATCTCTGCAGTTCATCCAGAGTGATCATGGGCCTCTTGGCTGCATCTCTGATCAGTCTTCTCCTTGTATGAGCTGAAAGTTTAGAGGGACGGCCAGGTCTTGGTAGATTTGCAGTGGTCTGATACTCCTTCCATTTCAATATTATCGCTTGCACAGTGCTCCTTGGGATGTTTAAAGCTTGGGAAATCTTTTTTTTATCCAAATCCGGCTTTAAACTTCTTCACAACAGTATCTCGGACCTGCCTGGTGTGTTCCTTGTTCTTCATGATGCTCTCTGCGCTTTTAACGGACCTCTGAGACTATCACAGTGCAGGTGCATTTTCTATAGGCTATAGACTACACCAGCATGACTAGTATCTATGTGGACCCTACTACAGTTTAACCAGCTCAGCAGTACCATTGAGCCAAAACCCAGGATAGAGGGGCTGAGTGAATGTGGTCTGGACTCTGTGGAGGAGGGTCATTGTGTCAGAGACACTGTAGAAGGACAGAGTACCTGCCTTGTGATCCAGGTACACTCCTACTCTGGAGGACTGAGGGCCTGATACTTTAGTCACAACATTATTGTGACTGAAACAATAACCACCTCTAGAGCACTGTAAACTCCAGGACTTGTTATTGTCTCCAAATCCACTATCTGTCCCTGTTCTGCTGATGTCTTTATATGAGACTGCTATAACAATAACATCACCAGTCCTCTCCACCTCCCAGTAACAGCGTCCAGACAGACCCTCTCTACACAGAACCTGACACCAGTTGGTGAATCTGTCTGGATGGTCAGGATATGGTTGGACTTGGTCTGTACAGGTCACCTTTCTGTTCCCTTTAGACAGAGAGAGGTGTGTGTCTGCTGTGTTTGGGTCCAGTGTGAGCTGACAGGAATCTGGGAGAAAAGCAGAGACCAATGAGGGGAGTCAGAACAATAAGTTAAGTCAGATACTGTATCTACCCTGTCTTTGATTAGAGCACAGCAGAGATCAAATCAGAGAAATATGAGGAGTCAGATAGATACCCAGTCTTTGATTAGATCTACTATTGCTATATATTTCTAGAGGGATTGTTAGGAGTGTCAGTAAAAATAGACTGTTAGTTACTTCACAATAAAGAGACTCACATTGTAACAACTGTTCTCTGGTCTTGGGCTCTGGAGGCAGTACAACATCCACTATATTCACTACAGACACACAAACACATTGACAGAGAGAGGGAATGTTATCATCAGACCATATTCCACATGTATATGACTAGTAGGGAACTTTCAATGGTCTAAAGTTGATGTTCTTATTGTTTTCAACACACCTGTAGTGGAGATCTTGGTCCATTCTCCTTTAAGGAAGTCTTCTAGTTTCTCTCTCAGTTCAGACACAGTCTTACTCACATCTCCAAAGTACTGAAGAGGATGGACAACGATGCTGGGTAAGTCTGAAGATACACTGATACTGGAGAGAGACTGATAACTCTGGAGAGAGAGAGAGAGAGAGAGAGAGACTGATAACTCTGGAGAGATAGAGAGAGACTGATAACTCTGGAGAGAGAGAGAGAGAAAGAGACTGATAACTCTGGAGAGAGAGAGAGACTGATAACTCTGGAGAGAGAGAGAGAGACTGATAACTCTGGAGAGAGAGAGAGAGAGAGAGAGACTGATAACTCGAGAGAGAGAGAGAGAAAGAGACTGATAACTCTGGAGAGAGAGAGAGACTGATAACTCTGGAGAGAGAGAGAGAGACTGATAACTCTGGAGAGAGAGAGAGAGAAAGAGAGACTGATAACTCTGGAGAGAGAGAAGGACTGATAACTCTGGAGAGAGAGAGGGAGAGAGAGAGAGACTGATAACTCTGGACAGAGAGAGAGACACAGAGAGGGGCTGAGAGAGAGTTTGAGGGAGAGAGGGAGAGAGAGGGAGGGAGAGAGAGGGAGGGAGTGACAGATATAGCGAGAGAGAGGGACACAGAGAGAGAGAGAGAGGCACGGACAGAGAGAGAGAGAGAGAGGGGCAGAGAGAGAGAGGGGCAGAGAGAGAGAGAGAGAGAGGGGCAGGGAGAGAGAGAGAGAGGCACAGACAGAGAGAGAGAGAGAGGGACGGACAGAGAGAGATAGGGACAGACAGAGAGAGAGATAGAGAGGGACGGACAGAGAGAGAGAGAGGGACGGACGGACAGAGAGAAAGATAGAGGGACGGACAGAGAGAGAGGGACAAACGGAGACAGAGAGAGAGAGGGACGGTCGGACAGAGAGAGGGAGAGGGATGGACAGAGAGAGAGAGAGAGAGAGGGACGGACGGACAGAGAGAGAGAGAGAGAGGGACGGACAGAGAGCGAGGGACGGACAGAGAGAGAGAGAGAGGGACGGACGGACAGAGAGAGAGGGACGGACAGGGAGAGATAGAGGGACGGACAGAGAGAGAGAGAGAGGGACGGACAGAGAGAGAGAGAGAGAGACAGACAGAGAAAGAGAGAGGGACGGGCAGAGAGAGAGAGAGAGAGGGACAGAGAGACAGACAGGACAAAATAATGATTGAGATGAATAGTTTCAAATGAAGTTAATTTCATATCACATGTAACAAGACAGTTTAGTTACCTGGAGGAACTGATAACTCTGGAGAGAGAGAGAGAGAGAGAGACTGATAACTCTGGAGAGAGAGAGAGACTGATAACTCTGGAGAGAGAGAGAGAGAAAGAGAGACTGATAACTCTGGAGAGAGAGAAGGACTGATAACTCTGGAGAGAGAGATGGAGAGAGAGAGAGACTGATAACTCTGGACAGAGAGAGAGACACAGAGAGGGGCTGAGAGAGAGTTTGAGGGAGAGAGGGAGAGAGAGGGAGGGAGAGAGAGGGAGGGAGTGACAGATATAGCGAGAGAGAGGGACACAGAGAGAGAGAGAGAGGCACGGACAGAGAGAGAGAGAGAGAGAGAGGGGCAGAGAGAGAGAGAGAGAGAGGGGCAGAGAGAGAGAGAGAGAGAGGGGCAGGGAGAGAGAGAGAGAGGCACAGACAGAGAGAGAGAGAGGGATGGACAGAGAGAGATATGGACAGACAGAGAGAGAGATAGAGAGGGACGGACAGAGAGAGAGAGAGGGACGGACGGACAGAGAGAAAGAGAGAGGGACGGACAGAGAGAGAGGGACAAACGGAGACAGAGAGAGAGAGGGACGGTCGGACAGAGAGAGAGAGAGGGATGGACAGAGAGAGAGAGGGACGGACGGACAGAGAGAGAGAGAGAGAGGGACGGACAGAGAGCGAGGGACGGACAGAGAGAGAGAGAGAGGGACGGACGGACAGAGAGAGAGGGACGGACAGAGAGAGATAGAGGGACGGACAGAGAGAGAGAGAGAGGGACGGACAGAGAGAGAGAGAGAGAGAGAGGGACGGACAGAGAGAGAGAGGGAGGGACAGACAGAGAGGGAGGGAAGGACAGAGAGAGATGGACGGTCAGAGAGAGAGAGGGACGGACAGAGAGAGAGAGAGGGATGGACAGAGAGAGGGAAGGACAGAGAGAGAGGGACGGACAGAGAGAGAGGGAAAGACAGAGAGAGAGGGACAGACCGAGATAGAGAGGGACGGACAGAGAGAGAGAGGGACGGACAGAGAGAGAGAGGGACGGACAGAGAGAGAGAGAGACGGACAGAGAGAGAGAGGGACGGACAGAGAGAGAGAGAGAGGGACGGACAGAGAAAGGGAGAGAGAGACAGACAGAGAAAGAGAGAGGGACGGGCAGAGAGAGATAGGGACAGACAGAGAGAGAGATAGAGAGGTACGGACAGAGAGAGAGAGAGGGACGGACGGACAGAGAGAAAGAGAGAGGGACAGACAGAGAGAGAGGGACAAACGGAGACAGAGAGAGAGAGGGACGGTCGGACAGAGAGAGAGAGAGGGATGGACAGAGAGAGAGAGGGACGGACAGAGAGCGAGGGACGGACAGAGAGAGAGAGAGAGGGACGGACGGACAGAGAGAGAGGGACGGACAGAGAGAGATAGAGGGACGGACAGAGAGAGAGAGAGAGGGACGGACAGAGAGAGAGAGAGAGAGGGACGGACAGAGAGAGAGAGGGAGGGACAGACAGAGAGGGAGGGACGGACAGAGAGAGATGGACGGTCAGAGAGAGAGAGGGACGGACAGAGAGCGAGAGAGGGATGGACAGAGAGAGGGACAGAGAGAGAGGGATGGACAGAGAGAGGGAAGGACAGAGAGAGAGGGACGGACAGAGAGAGAGGGAAAGACAGAGAGAGAGGGACAGACAGAGATAGAGAGGGACGGACAGAGAGAGAGAGGGACGGACAGAGAGAGAGAGGGACGGACAGAGAGAGAGAGAGACGGACAGAGAGAGAGAGGGACGGACAGAGAGAGAGAGAGAGGGACGGACAGAGAAAGGGAGAGAGAGACAGACAGAGAAAGAGAGAGGGACGGGCAGAGAGAGAGAGAGAGAGGGACAGAGAGACAGACAGGACAACATAATGATTGAGATGAATAGTTTCACATGAAGTTAATTTCATATCACATGTAACAAGACAGTTTAGTTACCTGGAGGAAATGGATGTGATCCTCTGTGTGTGAGAGCTGCTCCAGCTCAGTGCTTCTCTTCCTCAGCTCAGCTATCTCCTGCTTCAGTTGCTCCAGGAGTCCTTCAGCTTGACTCACTTGAGCCTTCTCTTGGGCTCTGATCAGCTCCTTCACCTCAGAGCTCCTTCTCTCAATGGAGCGGATCAGCTCAGTAAAGATCTGATCACTGTCCTCCACTGCTGACTGTGCAGAGCGCTGGAGAGAGAGAGAGAGAGACAGAGAGAGAGAGAGAGAGAGAGAGAGAGAGAGAGAGACAGAGAGAGACAGAGACAGAGACAGAGACAGAGACAGAGACAGAGAGGGAGAGAGACAGATACAGAGACAGAGACATTACAGAGACAGAGAGAGAGAGAGAGACACACAGAGACAGAGACAGAGAGAGAGGGAGAGAGAGATACAGAGACAGAGACATTACAGAGACAGAGAGAGAGAGAGAGAGAGAGAGAGAGAGAGGGAGGGACAGAGAGAGAGAGAGAGACAGAGCCAGAGAGAGAGACAGAGAGAGAGAGAGAGAGACAGAGACAGCGAGAGAGAGAGACAGAGAGACAGAGAGAGAGAAAGAGAGAAAGAGAGAGAGAGAGAGGGAGAGAGAGACAGAGAGAGAGAAAGACAGTAGGTTCAGTAGCCTCTCTGCACCTCATTGAGTCAGGTCCACCAGGCCTTGTCCTCCCTCCTGGACAGACAGGTACAGAACACCTCTTGGTCCTGCTCTACTCTCCTCCCTCCTGGACAGACAGGTACAGAACACCTCTTGGTCCTGCTCTACTCTCCTCCCTCCTGGACAGACAGGTACAGAACACCTCTTGGTCCTGCTCTACTCTCCTCCCTCCTGGACAGACAGGTACAGAACACCTCTTGGTCCTGCTCTACTCTCCTCCCTCCTGGACAGACAGGTACAGAACACCTCTTGGTCCTGCTCTACTCTCCTCCCTCCTGGACAGACAGGTACAGAACACCTCTTGGTCCTGCTCTACTCTCCTCCCTCCTGGACAGACAGGTACAGAACACCTCTTGGTCCTGCTCTACTCTCCTCCCTCCTGGACAGACAGGTACAGAACACCTCTTGGTCCTGCTCTACTCTCCTCCCTCCTGGACAGACAGGTACAGAACACCTCTTGGTCCTGCTCTACTCTCCTCCCTCCTGGACAGACAGGTACAGAACACCTCTTGGTCCTGCTCTACTCTCCTCCCTCCTGGACAGACAGGTACAGAACACCTCTTGGTCCTGCTCTACTCTCCTCCCTCCTGGACAGACAGGTACAGAACACCTCTTGGTCCTGCTCTACTCTCCTCCCTCCTGGACAGACAGGTACAGAACACCTCTTGGTCCTGCTCTACTCTCCTCCCTCCCTCCACTACCACATTCCACTACTTTGACCCTATCTGCTCCTGCACCATGACAACGACCTGGGAGGACGGGACACCACCACTCAACACACCCTGGAACTCTTCTGAAGTCAAATCTAATATGACCAAATACTTCTCTGGTTCTGAACTCTTCTCCACACCTTCTACCTTACTGAACTCTCCCTCATTCATTTCCATTTCACCTCCAGGACTCAGTCTGGGGCACGACTCACTCTGTTTGCACTTGAATTATAACATTTGAAATGTCTCTATTCTTTTGAAAATAAATGTTGTTCAATGTTTACTGTTCATTATTATTTCACTTGCTTTGGCATAGTAAAGATATGTTTCCCATGCCAATAAAGACCTTTGAATTGAATTGAGAGAGAGACAGTTCCATATTAATGTCTAGGGGACATGAGTCGTCATGGTTACTCATGGTTATGTGATGAGGCAGCCCAGTCAGTTACATGAACCAGTCTATTCTCTGAAAGGGGTCCAGACAGCCTGGTCCCAACAGTGGGGTCAGTGGGATTGGATAGGGGCCCCTCTCTCTCTCTCTGACTGGAGGAGAGAAGTGAAATAGTGTGTCTCCTCTGGTCAACAATACTCACCTTGAGAGACTCCACAGCCTGTTGGAGCTCCTTCAGCTCCTTCTCTCTCTCCTGGAATCTCTGCTGGACCTTCTGCTGACTCATCCCCAGCTGCCTCTGTGGAGAATCACTCTTCAATGAGCTATCAAGCTTTATTAGTCCAGTAGATCAATAGTATAGTAATGTGACATAGGACCCATAGAGAGGAAGGTCTACAATCCTGAGGAAGTCCCTTTACAATATGATATTATGTTGCTATGTGAATCATTATAGTTTGTATGGTAGGCCTACATGTATCAAGGGGTTGAGACTGAACTTTGGACTCATAAAAGGCCTTTCAGAATGATAATAGTGTTTGACTTTAGAAAAATGTGATACATTTGGAGAATCTGGGTTAACATATCTATATACTCAAGGTTTGTGTTCATATTTGTGGATCAATTTCATATTGTATATAATATAATGATCTCATATTCAAACAGATTTAGTTCCTACTGTATCTTTAATTCTTTGTTTATCAGACAGCCACCAACAAGTTGTTCTGGTCTTACCTGTTTCTCAGTCCTCTCTGCTGCAGCTGACACTGTATCATGGCCTTTATGTTCATCCATTGTACACAGATAACAGATACACTGCTGATCGGTACGACAGTAAACCTCCAGCAGTTTGTCATGATGAGAGCAGATCTTCTCCTGTAGTTGTGCCGTGGCCTTGACCAGCTTGTGCTTCTTCAAAGCAGGAGATTCATAGTGAGGTTGGAGGTGAGTCTCACAGTAAGAGGCCAGACACACCAGACAGGACATGAGGGCTTTCTGCTTTCTGGTCCCAGTGCAGAAATCACACGCCACATCTCCAGGTCCAGCATAGCACAGAGCAGGAGGGGGAGCAGCCTGGAGTCCTGTCTTCTTCAGTTTCTCCACCAGCTCAGCCAACATGTTATTTTTCATCAGCATAGGCCTTGTAGTGAAGGTATGTCTGCACTGAGGACAGCTATAGACCCCTTTCAGAACATCCTGATCCCAGCAGCCCTCAATACAGCTCCTACAGTAACTGTGTCCACAGGGAATAGTGACCGGCTCCTTCAGTAGATCCAGACAGACAGAACAACAGAACTGGTCCTGGTCCAGCAGAACTCCCTGTTGAGCCATTTGGACGGTTGTTCACTCTCACACAGACAGACGACAGAGAGACTCAGATCAGTTTCGTTTCCTCAGAAGAGAGTTTGTGGGAGGGGGAGGGACTTCCTGGTTCTGCCAGAGGGGTGGGGTTAGAAGGAGGGAGGGGTTAGAGGAATGGAGGAAGAGAGAGAGGAACTGCATGCAACAGCAAGAGGGAGACAAATAGTTTTGTTCCAAGGTTAGAGCCCTTAACATGGAACAAATGACATAATGAATCTTAAAATGTGAGTTGTTAGAATATATGAAGGGTAACAGTTTCTATGAAGTACGTATGTATCATTATTTTAATGACCTTTATAATGCCTTATAATACACCTATGTGTTGTAATTAATCAATAAGGCCTGAGGAGGTGTGGTATATAGTTAATATACAGTACCACAGATAAGGACTGAGGAAGTGTGGTATATAGTTAATATACAGTACCACAGATAAGGACTGAGGAGGTGTGGTATATAGTTAATATACAGTACCACAGATAAGGACTGAGGAGGTGTGGTATATAGTTAATATACAGTACCACAGATAAGGACTGAGGAGGTGTGGTATATAGTTAATATACAGTACCACAGATAAGGACTGAGGAGGTGTGGTATATAGTTAATATACAGTACCACAGATAAGGACTGAGGAGGTGTGGTATATAGTTAATATACAGTACCACAGATAAGGACTGAGGAGGTGTGGTATATAGTTAATATACAGTACCACAGATAAGGACTGAGGAGGTGTGGTATATAGTTAATATACAGTACCACAGATAAGGACTGAAGAGGTGTGGTATATAGTTAATATACAGTACCACAGATAAGGACTGAGGAGGTGTGGTATATAGTTAATATACAGTACCACAGATAAGGACTGAGGAGGTGTGGTATATAGTTAATATACAGTACCACAGATAAGGCCTGAGGAGGTGTGGTATATAGTTAATATACAGTACCACAGATAAGGACTGAGGAGGTGTGGTATATAGTTAATATACAGTACCACAGATAAGGCCTGAGGAGGTGTGGTATATAGTTAATATACAGTACCACAGATAAGGACTGAGGAGGTGTGGTATATAGTTAATATACAGTACCACAGATAAGGACTGTTCTTAGACAAGACACAACGCAGATAATTATCTAAAATATTCAAAAATCAATCACATTTTATTTTTTGGTCGTATACACATATTAATCAGATGTTATCGCTGGTGGAGTGAAATGCTTGTGTTTCTAGCTCCAACAGTGCAGTAATATCTAACAATGCTTGTGTTTCTAGCTCCAACAGTGCAGTAATATCTAACAATGCTTGTGTTTCTAGCTCCAACAGTGCAGTAATATCTAACAATGCTTGTGTTCCTGGCTCCAACAGGGCAGTAATATCTAACAATGCTTGTGTTTCTAGCTCCAACAGGGCAGTAATATCTAACAATGCTTGTGTTCCTGGCTCCAACAGTGCAGTAATATCTAACAATGCTTGTGTTTCTAGCTCCAACAGGGCAGTAATATCTAACAATGCTTGTGTTTCTAGCTCCAACAGGGCAGTAATATCTAACAATGCTTGTGTTTCTAGCTCCAACAGGGCAGTAATATCTAACCATGCTTGTGTTCCTGGCTCCAACAGTGCAGTAATATGTAACAATGCTTGTGTTTCTAGCTCCAACAGGGCAGTAATATCTAACAATGCTTGTGTTCCTGGCTCAAACAGTGCAGTAATATGTAACAATGCTTGTGTTTCTGGCTCCAACAGGGCAGTAATGTCTAACAATGCTTGTGTTCCTGGCTCCAACAGTGCAGTAATATCTAACAATGCTTGTGTTTCTAGCTCCAACAGGGCAGTAATATCTAACCATGCTTGTGTTTCTAGCTCCAACAGGGCAGTAATATCTAACCATGCTTGTGTTCCTGGCTCCAACAGTGCAGTAATATGTAACAATGCTTGTGTTTCTAGCTCCAACAGGGCAGTAATATCTAACAATGCTTGTGTTCCTGGCTCCAACAGTGCAGTAATATGTAACAATGCTTGTGTTTCTGGCTCCAACAGGGCAGTAATGTCTAACAATGCTTGTGTTCCTGGCTCCAACAGTGCAGTAATATCTAACAATGCTTGTGTTCCTGGCTCACAGAGGGCAAATCTAAAAAGTAAAAGAAAATATTAGGACAAGCATTGATAGATATAGATATATATACTGTTTACTGTGATGTGATGCATAGACAATTTGACTAGAATACAGTATATACATATGAAGTGGACAGTAGTAGTTAAATAGGACAGGCCTTGACTAGAATACAGTATATACATATGAAGTGGACAGTAGTAGTTAAATAGGACAGGCCTTGACTAGAATACAGTATATACATATGAAGTGGACAGTAGTAGTTAAATAGGACAGGCCTTGACTAGAATACAGTATATACATATGAAGTGGACAGTAGTAGTTAAATAGGACAGGCCTTGACTAGAATACAGTATATACATTGGAAGTGGAAGGTAGTAGTTAAATAGGACAGGCCTTGACTAGAATACAGTATATACATATGAAGTGGACAGTAGTAGTTAAATAGGACAGGCCTTGACTAGAATACAGTATATACATATGACGTGGGTAATACAGTACACATTATTAAAGTGACCAGTGATTCCATGACTATGAACACAGGGCAGCAGCCTCTAAGGTGCAGGGTAGAGTAACCGGGTGGTAGCCGTCTAGAGACTAAAGTTCAGGACAGGGTAGAGTAACCGGGTGGTAGTCGTCTAGTGACTAAAGTTCAGGACAGGGTAGAGTAACCGGGTGGTAGTCGTCTAGTGACTAAAGTTCAGGACAGGGTAGAGTAACCGGGTGGTAGTCTTCTAGTGACTAAAGTTCAGGACAGGGTAGAGTAACCGGTGGGTAGCCGTCTAGTGACTAAAGTTCATGACAGGGTAGAGTAACCGCGTGGTAGCCGTCTAGTGACAGTGACTAAAGTTCAGTACAGGGTAGAGTAACCGGGTGGTAGCCGTCTAGTGACAGAGACTAAAGTTCAGGACAGGGTAGAGTAACCGGGTGGTAGCCGTCTAGTGACAGAGACTAAAGTTCAGGACAGGGTTGAGTAACCGGGTGGTAGTCGTCTAGAGACTAAAGTTCAGGACAGGGTAGAGTAACCGGGTGGTAGCCGTCTAGTGACTAAAGTTCATGACAGGGTAGAGTAACCGCGTGGTAGCCGTCTAGTGACAGTGACTAAAGTTCAGTACAGGGTAGAGTAACCGGGTGGTAGCCGTCTAGTGACAGAGACTAAAGTTCAGGACAGGGTTGAGTAACCGGGTGGTAGTCGTCTAGAGACTAAAGTTCAGGACAGGGTAGAGTAACGGGGTGGTAGCCGTCTAGTGACTAAAGTTCATGACAGGGTAGAGTAACCGCGTGGTAGCCGTCTAGTGACAGTGACTAAAGTTCAGGACAGGGTAGAGTAACCGGGTGGTAGCCGTCTAGTGACTAAAGTTCAGGACAGGGTAGAGTAACCAGGTGGTAGCCGTCTAGTGACAGTGACTAAAGTTCAGGACAGGGTAGAGTAACCGGGTGGTAGCCGTCTAGTGACTAAAGTTCAGGACAGGGTAGAGTAACAGGGTAGAGTAACCGGGTGGTAGCCATCTAGTGACAGTTAACAATATGATGGCCTTGAGATAGAAGCTGTTTTTTAGTCTCTCGGTCCCAGCTTTGAAGCGCAGTACCTTCTGGATGGTGGCTGATGGTGGCTGAGGTCCTTGATGATCTTCCAGAAGTAGCAGGGTGAACAGGCTGTGGCTCGGGTGGCTGAGGTCCTTGATGATCTTCTAGATGGAAGCAGGGTGAACAGGCCGTGTCTCGGGTGGCTGAGGTCCTTGACGGTCTTCTAGATGGTAGCAGGGTGAACAGGCCGTGTCTCGGGTGGCTGAGGTCCTTGATGATCTTCTAGATGGTAGCAGGGTGAACAGGCCGTGGCTCGGGTGGCTGAGGTCCTTGATGATCTTCTAGATGGTAGCAGGGTAAACAGGTCGTGTCTCGGGTGGCTGAGGTCCTTGATGATCTACTAGATGGTAGCAGGGTGAACAGGCCGTGGCTCGGGTGGCTGAGGTCCTTGATGATCTTCTAGATGGTAGCAGGGTAAACAGGTCGTGTCTCGGGTGGCTGAGGTCCTTGATGATCTACTAGATGGTAGCAGGGTGAACAGGCCGTGTCTCGGGTGGCTGAGGTCCTTGATGATCTACTAGATGGTAGCAGGGTGAACAGGCCGTGTCTCGGGTGGCTGAGGTCCTTGATGATCTTCTTGTTCTGCCTGTAATACCGGGTGCTGTAGATGTCCTGGAGGGCAGGCAGAGTGCCCCCGGTGATGTGTTGGGCTGACCACCCTCTGGGGAGCCTTGTGGTTGTGGGCGGTGCAGTTCCCATACTAGGCGCTGATACAGCCCGACAGGATGCTCTCGATGGTGCATCTGTAAAAGTTTGAGAGGGTATTATGTGCCAAGCCACATTTCATCATCCTCCTGAGGTTGAAGAGGTGCTGTTGTGCTTTCTTCACGATGGGTCTGACACAGGAGTGTCTGGGCTTCTCTACCTGACCGTCTCATTACAACAGGCTGCCCTGGTGGGTCTGATACAGGAGTGTCTGGGCTTCTCTACCTGACCGTCTCATTACAACAGGCTGCCCTGGTGCGTCTGATACAGGAGTGTCTGGGCTTCTCTACCTGACCGTCTCATTACAACAGGCTGCCCTGGTGGGTCTGATACAGGAGTGTCTGGGCTTCTCTACCTGACGGTCTCATTACAACAGGCTGCATAATTTTGCACGCCCAATTTTTCAGTTTTTGATTTGTTAAAAAAGTTTGAAATATCCAATAAATGTCGTTCCACTTCATGATTGTGTCCCACTTGATGTTGATTCTTCACAAAAAAATAAAATTTTATATCTTTATGTTTGAAGCCTGAAATGTGGCAAAAGGTCGCAAAGTTCAAGGGGGCCGAATACTTTCGCAAGGCACTGTACGTGCAAGTTCCCAGACATTTCTGGGGGGAACGGTTCTAGCCCTCAACCTCCGATCCAACAGGTCCCAGACTCAATGTTGTTGTCTTTCTAGTTTGATTTCACCTTTATTTAACCAGGTAGGCTAGTTGAGAACACCTTTATTTAACCAGGTAGGCTAGTTGAGAACACCTTTATTTAACCAGGTAGGCTAGTCGAGAACACCTTTATTTAACCAGGTAGGCTAGTTGAGAACACCTTTATTTAACCAGGTAGGCCAGTCGAGAACACCTTTATTTAACCAGGTAGGCTAGTTGAGAACACCTTTATATAACCAGGTAGGCTAGTTGAGAACACCTTTATTTAACCAGGTAGGCTAGTTGAGAACACCTTTATTTAACCAGGTAGGCTAGTTGAGAACACCTTTATTTAACCAGGTAGTTTAGTTGAGAACACCTTTATATAACCAGGTAGGCTAGTTGAGAACACCTTTATTTAACCAGGTAGGCTAGTTGAGAACACCTTTATTTAACCAGGTAGGCTAGTTGATAACACCTTTATTTAACCAGGTAGGCTAGTTGAGAACACCTTTATTTAACCAGGTAGGCTAGTTGAGAACACCTTTATTTAACCAGGTAGGCTAGTTGAGAACACCTTTATTTAACCAGGTAGGCTAGTTTAGAACACCTTTATTTAACCAGGTAGGCTAGTTGAGAACACCTTTATTTAACCAGGTAGTCTAGTTGAGAACACCTTTATTTAACCAGGTAGGCTAGTTGAGAACACCTTTATTTAACCAGGTAGGCTAGTTGAGAACACCTTTATTTAACCAGGTAGGCTAGTTGAGAACACCTTTATTTAACCAGGTAGGCTAGTTGAGAACACCTTAATTTAACCAGGTAGACTAGTTGAGAACACCTTTATTTAACCAGGTAGGTTAGTTGAGAACACCTTTATTTAACCAGGTAGGCTAGTTGAGAACACCTTTATTTAACCAGGTAGGCTAGTTGAGAACACCTTTATTTAACCAGGTAGGCTAGTTGAGAACACCTTTATTTAACCAGGTAGGCTAGTTGAGAACACCTTTATTTAACCAGGTAGGCTAGTTGAGAACACCTTTATTTAACCAGGTAGGCTAGTTGAGAACACCTTTATATAACCAGGTAGGCTAGTTGAGAACACCTTTATTTAACCAGGTAGGCTAGTTGAGAACACCTTTATTTAACCAGGTAGGCTAGTTGAGAACACCTTTTGTCATGTATTGTCATGTTGTGTCTTGTTTCTGTCCTTTCCCTTCACCCTGTCTCCCTCTGCTGGTCGTTATTAGGTTACCTTTTCTCCCCCTCTTTCCCCCAGCTGTTCCTTGTCTCCTCCTAACTACCTCGTCACCCCTTTTCCCACCTGTTCCCTTTTTCCCTCTGATTAGTCCTCTATATCTCTCTCTGTTTTTGTTCCTGTCTTTGTCGGATTCTTGTTTGTGTTTTTCATGCCTGAACCAGACTATCGTCATGTTTGCTGCAACCTTGTCCTGTCCTGTCGGAATCTGCCGGTCCATCTGAGCCTACCTATGTTTTGTTATTAAAGAAGTTCTGTTTACGTTAATTCGCTTTTGGGTCCTCATTCACGCACCGTGACACCTTTATTTAACCAGGGAGGCTAGTTGAGAACACCTTTATTTAACCAGGTAGGCTAGTTGAGAACACCTTTATTTAACCAGGTAGGCTGGTTGAGAACACCTTTATTTAACCAGGTAGGCTAGTTGAGAACAAGTTCTCATTTACAACTGCGACCTGGCCAAGATAAAGCATAGCAGTGTGAACAGACAACACAGAGTTACACATGGAGTAAACAATTAACAAGTCAATAACACAGTAGAAAAAAGAGAGTCTATATACATTGTGTGCAAAAGCCGTGAGGAGGTAGGCAAATAATTACAATTTAGCAGATTAACACTGGAGTGATAAATGATCAGATGGTCATGTACAGGTAGAGATACTGGTGTGCAAAAGAGCAGAAAAGTAAATAAATAAAAACAGTATGGGGATGAGTTAGGTAAATTGGGTGGGCTATTTGATTTTGGATTGGAGATGTTTGATATGAGTCTGGAAGGAGAGTTTACAGTCTAGCCAGACACCTAGGCACTTATAGATGTCCACATATTCTAGGTCGGAACCATCCAGGGTGGTGATGCTAGTCGGGCGTCGGGTGCGGGCAGAGAACGGTTGAACACTATCTAGAAGACAGAGACATATCATTACATACAGTATAGAACACCATCTAGAAGACATATCATTACATACAGTATAGAACACCATCTAGAAGACAGAGACATATCATTACATATAGTATAGAACACTATCTAGAAGACAGAGACATATCATTACATACAGTATAGAACACCATCTAGAAGACATATCATTACATACAGTATAGAACACCATCTAGAAGACATATCATTACATACAGTATAGAACACCATCTAGAAGACATATCATTACATACAGTATAGAACAACATCTAGAAGACATATCATTACATACAGTATAGAACACCATCTAGAAGACAGAGACATATCATTACATACAGTATAGAACACCATCTAGAAGACATATCATTACATACAGTATAGAACACCATCTAGAAGACATATCATTACATACAGTATAGAACACCATCTAGAAGACATATCATTACATACAGTATAGAACACCATCTAGAAGACATATCATTACATACAGTATAGAACAACATCTAGAAGACATATCATTACATACAGTATAGAACACCATCTAGAAGACATATCATTACATACAGTATAGAACACCATCTAGAAGACAGAGACATATCATTACATACAGTATAGAACACCATCTAGAAGACAGAGATATATCATGACATACAGTATAGAACACCATCTAGAAGACATATCATTACATACAGTATAGAACACCATCTAGAAGACATATCATTACATACAGTATAGAACACCATCTAGAAGACAGAGATATATCATTACATACAGTATAGAACACCATCTAGAAGACAGAGACATATCATGACATACAGTATAGAACACCATCTAGAAGACATATCATTACATACAGTATAGAATACCATCTAGAAGACATATCATTACATACAGTATAGAACACCATCTAGAAGACAGAGACATATCATGACATACAGTATAGAACACCATCTAGAAGACATATCATTACATACAGTATAGAACACCATCTAGAAGACAGAGACATATCATTACATACAGTATAGAACACCATCTAGAAGACATATCATTACATACAGTATAGAACACCATCTAGAAGACATATCATGACATACAGTATAGAACACCATCTAGAAGACATATCATTACATACAGTATAGAACACCATCTAGAAGACATATCATTACATACAGTATAGAACACCATCTAGAAGACATATCATTACATACAGTATAGAACACCATTTAGAAGACAGAGATATATCATTACATACAGTATAGAACACCATCTAGAAGACAGAGACATATCATTACATACAGTATAGAACACCATCTAGAAGACATATCATTACATACAGTATAGAACACCATCTAGGAGACATATCATTACATACAGTATAGAACACCATCTAGAAGACATATCATTACATACAGTATAGAACACCATCTAGAAGACATATCATTACATACAGTATAGAACACCATTTAGAAGACAGAGATATATCATTACATACAGTATAGAACACCATCTAGAAGACAGAGACATATCATTACATACAGTATAGAACACCATCTAGAAGACATATCATTACATACAGTATAGAACACCATCTAGGAGACATATCATTACATACAGTATAGAACACCATCTAGAAGACATATCATTACATACAGTATAGAACACCATCTAGAAGACATATCATGACATACAGTATAGAACACCATCTAGAAGACATATCATTACATACAGTATAGAACAACATCTAGAAGACATATCATTACATACAGTATAGAACACCATCTAGAAGACATATCATGACATACAGTATAGAACACCATCTAGAAGACATATCATTACATACAGTATAGAACACCATCTAGAAGACATATCATTACATACAGTATAGAACACCATCTAGAAGACATATCATTACATACAGTATAGAACACCATCTAGAAGACAGAGACATATCATTACATACAGTATAGAACACCATCTAGAAGACATATCATTACATTCAGTATAGAACACCATCTAGAAGACATATCATTACATACAGTATAGAACACCATCTAGAAGACATATCATTACATACAGTATAGACCACTATCTAGAAGACAGAGACATATCATTACATACAGTATAGAACACCATCTAGAAGACAGAGACATATCATTACATACAGTATAGAACACCATCTAGAAGACATATCATTACATACAGTATAGAACACCATCTAGAAGACATATCATTACATACAGTATAGAACACCATCTAGAAGACATATCATTACATACAGTATAGAACACCATCTAGAAGACATATCATTACATACAGTATATCATAGATGTATAAATCCTTCCTTTATATTTCCTGTACCACTTTCCATGACAGTAGCCTTATTACTGGTTCGTAGAATCTTCATAGAAACTGTTACCCTTTATATATTCTAACCACTCTATTTAATTTAATCTATATTAAGGGTCCTAACCTAGAAACTAAGGCCTTCTCAACTTTGCCTGCAGTTTTCTCTCTCTCCCTCCCTCCTCCTAACCCCTCCCTCCCTCTAACCCCTCCCTCTAACCCCTCCCTCCCTCTAACCAATCCCTCTCTCCCTCCCTCCTTCCCTCCCTCCAACCACAGCCCTCTGGCAGAACCTGGAAGTCCCTCCCCTTCACAAACTATTTTCTGAGGAAACGAAACTGATCTGAGTCTCTCTTTCGTCTGTCTTTGTGAGAGTGAACAACCGTCCAAATGGCTCAACAGGGAGTTCTGCTGGACCAGGACCAGTTCTGTTGTTCTGTCTGTCTGGATCTACTGAAGGAGCCGGTCACTACTATCTGTGGACACAGTTACTGTAGGAGCTGTATTGAGGGCTGCTGGGATCAGGATGTTCTGAAAGGGGTCTATAGCTGTCCTCAGTGCAGAGAGACCTTCACTCCAAGGCCTAATCTGAGGAAAAATAACATGTTGGCTGAGCTGGTGGAGAAACTGAAGAAGACAGGACTCCAGGCTGCTCCCCCTCCTGCTCTGTGCTATGCTGGACCTGGAGATGTGGCGTGTGATTTCTGCACTGGGACCAGAAAGCAGAAAGCCCTCATGTCCTGTCTGGCGTGTCTGGCCTCTTACTGTGAGACTCACCTCCAACCTCACTATGAATTTCCTCCTTTGAAGAAGCACAAGCTGGTCAAAGCCACGGCACAACTACAGGAGAAGATCTGCTCTCATCATGACAAACTGCTGGAGGTTTACTGTCGTACCGATCAGCAGTGTATCTGTTATCTGTGTACAATGGATGAACATAAAGGCCATGATACAGTGTCAGCTGCAGCAGAGAGGACTGAGAAACAGGTAAGACCAGAACAACTTGTTGGTGGCTGTCTGATAAACAAAGAATTAAAGATACAGTAGGAACTAAATCTGTTTGAATATGAGATCATTATAATATATACAATATGAAATGGATCCACAAATATGAACACAAACCTTGAGTATATAGATATGTTAACCCAGATTCTCCAAATGTATCACATTTTTCTAAAGTCAAACACTATTATCATTCTGAATGGCCTTTTATGAGTCCAAAGTTCAGTCTCAACCCCTTGATACATGTAGGCCTACCATAAAAACTATAATGATTCACATAGCAACATAATATCATATTGTAAAGGGACTTCCTCAGGATTGTAGACCTTCCTCTCTATGGGTCCTATGTCACATTACTATACTATTGATCTACTGGACTAATAAAGCTTGATAGCTCATTGAAGAGTGATTCTCCACAGAGGCAGCTGGGGATGAGTCAGCAGAAGGTCCAGCAGAGATTCCAGGAGAGAGAGAAGGAGCTGAAGGAGCTCCAACAGGCTGTGGAGTCTTTCAAGGTGAGTATTGTTGACCAGAGGAGACACACCATTTCACTTCTCTCCTCCAGTCAGAGAGAGAGAGAGAGGGGGGCCCCTATCCAATCCCATTGACCCCACTGTTGGGAACAGGCTGTCTGGACCCCTTTCAGAGAATAGACTGGTTCATGTAACCAACTGGGCTGCCTCATCACATAACCATGAGTAACCATGACGACTCATGTCCCCTATACATTAACATGGAGCTGTCTCTCTCTCTCTCAATTCAATTCAAAGGTCTTTATTGGCATGGGAAACATATCTTTACTATGCCAAAGCAAGTAAAATAATAATGAACAGTAAACATTGAACAACATTTATTTTCAAAAGAATAGAGACATTTCAAATGTTATAATTCAAGTGCAAACAGAGTGAGTCGTGCCCCAGACTGAGTCCTGGAGGTGAAATGGAAATGAATGAGGGAGAGTTCAGTGAGGTAGAAGGTGTGGAGAAGAGTTCAGAACCAGAGAAGAATTTGGTCATATGAGATTTGACTTCAGAAGAGTTCCAGGGGGTGTTGAGTGGTGGTGTCCCGTCCTCCCAGGTCGTTGTCATGGTGCAGGAGCAGATAGGGTCAAAGTAGTGGAATGTGGTAGTGGGTTTTTAATGAGTGTAGGTTAGTTGTCATGGTGATGGAGCAGATAGGGTCAAAGTAGTGGAATGGGTTAGTGGGTTTTTAATGAGTGTAGGGTTAGTCACATGCGCTGAATACAACAGGTGTTTTTACCTGACAGTGAAATACTGAATACAACAGGTGTTTTTACCTCACAGTGAAATACTGAATACAACAGGTGTTTTTACCTGACAGTGAAATGCTGAATACAACAGGTGTTTTTACCTGGCAGTGAAATACTGAATACAACAGGTGTTTTTACCTCACAGTGAAATACTGAATACAACAGGTGTTTTTACCTGACAGTGAAATGCTGAATACAACAGGTGTTTTTACCTGACAGTGAAATACTGAATACAACAGGTGTTTTTACCTGACAGTGAAATACTGAATACAACAGGTGTTTTTACCTTACAGTGAAATGCTGAATACAACAGGTGTTTTTACCTCACAGTGAAATGCTGAATACAACAGGTGTTTTTACCTCACAGTGAAATGCTGAATACAACAGGTGTTTTTACCTTACAGTGAAATGCTGAATACAACAGGTGTTTTTACCTCACAGTGAAATGCTGAATACAACAGGTGTTTTTACCTGACAGTGAAATGCTGTTTACTTACGAGATCCTAACTAACAAAAAAATATATATGGATAAGAATAAGAAATAAAAGTAACAAGTAATTAAAGAGCAGCAGTAACAATAGTGAGACTAAAATCAGACTATATACAGGTGGGAACCGGTACAGAGTCAATGCACGGGGTCATAGGTTAGTTGAGGTAATATCAAGACTTGTATGTGTTGTGATATTGTTATAAGGATGTTGAAGAGAGGGAAAGATTGAAGTGTCATTGGGGTTGGACAGGGTTGGGAGAGTTTGGAAGGGATTTGGGGGATGGGGGAGGGTCTATTAGAAGTTAGTAGGACTCTTTTATTTTCTCAGAAGTACTGAGTTAGGTAGGAGGATTTAGAGTGGTGTAAACCGTGATTGAACACACTCCAGAACAGTAGGTGGCGCCATGCACTTTTAAAGGTGGTTTGAGGACCTCCATTAGATCATAGAAGAAGAAGTTGGTCTGTGAGGGTTTTGTTGTTCCTGAGGAGGGCTACTATTC